>NC_135084.1:25662500-25820000 GCF_051107435.1 Chaetodon auriga | reverse complement strand
ATAATTTAGCTCATTCGTTTCACGAGGCTTTTTCACGGCACTGAAATGAGCACAGACGACAGCGGGAGTGAAAAATCAGAGCCAGCAGCAGGAACCCAAGGTTTCAACTGATACGACAAGATATTTGAACATTAGGCAACTTTTGACCTATTAAAAGGAAAGCTTAGCACCCAAATATGGAGACATATTCTCCATTTGGTGCCGGTCAGCAGGCTGTCAGCTGGCTGTTTGCACGCATGCACACACACGCCTACCTGAGTGTATGAAGCTGTTGACGTGCTCCACCACCAGCTCGCAGCACAGGCCAATGGCGTGCTTGAAGTTTGCAGCCGCCACATCCCAGTAGGAGTGGTCACCATGGCTACGCTGCAGCCACAGTGACATCACAGGGAGCAGCAGCTGGATGACGGAGAAGATGGCGAAGCCTGGACCTGCAGCGAGGAGACGCGGCGAGACAGTGAGTGTAAGTACTGTGTTTTGGTTACCTTGTTTTTATGTTCCTACACTGATCACCTCGTTTAGACATGGACAAACACCCTCAAATTACAGTCTCAGAGCGTGTGTGTGTGTGTGTGTATGTGTGTGTGTGTGTGTCACCTGGTATGGTGGTGACCTCTCTGAGCAGAGTGAACAGCAGCTCCAGGGTTGGAGGCTGGTGCTGGCGAGGACAGTTGGACACGGCTGCTGTGAGCTGCTCCAGTAACAAAATCCACACCTGGATCAGACCTGCAGGACAGACAGAAAGGACGGTCACGCACAAGCGTCAGAGGATCAGAGGACACACCCGACAGACACCTGGTCACCTGTGTCATCGTCAAACTCCTGCAGGATGCAGTCCATCCCATCCTCGGTGCTGATTGAGCGCTCCTGTGACCTCATCGGCAGGCTGGCGAGCCGCGCCCCCAAGAACACCGGCTTGGACGGCATCTTGTAGATCTTTGCCAGCAGCTGTCAATCAAACACAAAACGGCTTAATCATTCAGTCATTTTGTCATTTCTGGGGGAGGAGAAGGTGGAATTGGTGTTGCTACAGTGAGCTCATAACCTTCATAAGAAGTGATTTCAGTGTAACACCCAGGTGAGCAGGAGGGGTCCTACCTGAGAACACTTGCGGAGGTAGTCGAGAGCTGGCAGGCAGAGGTCGGTGGAGCTGTGACCCGACACATGGACACAGTCTCCGATCTCCTTATAGTCCACCTCTCCTGCACACAGACAATCACACACATCCCACGTGGTGCAGATAGACTGTGACGTTTGAATTTGATGGAAATGTTCCCAATATTTCACCACTGAGCTATGAAATGTTACACTGTAAAATGAACCCCCTCCCTCCACATGCAGTTCACTGCCTGGTTCCATGAAAAATGGAAAACACGTCCCTAAAGGCTTGAAAAATATGTCAGCTTGAAAAACCAGCACACAGCAGAGAGACGAACCTAAGCCTTTGACGAACTTCATGAGGCACATGATGTAGTCCGTGGCAGCGTTGGCAAAAACCTGGATGTTGTCAGTGTTGATGAAAGCCTCGAAGACATCAAACACGGGAGCCTGGGACTTCCCTGGAGGAGAGGATGTGAGGGATGGACGGAAGGGACGGGGGAGGAAGGAGGTAAGGGAGGACCGAAAGGAACATGGAGGATGGTAGAAGGCGAGAAGACGGAGTTGAAAAGGAAACACTTTGGTGAATCAAAAAGAAAAGAGACATAAACCTGGCAGACGTACCCATGGAGTACTCTCCCAGCAGGTAGTCTTTAGTGTCGGTCTTGCTGCTGTGGACGGTCCTCAGAGCGCTGAACAGAGGCCTCCATCCTGACAGGATCTGAGGAGAACACATCTCCACCAGCTCGCCTATTGACGTTATCACCTGCAGGGAGGCAAACAGGAAGCATCGTCTACACCGGGCGGCGCTTCGTGGAGCTTTCATGAAGGGCCAATCGGTGACTGCTGCACGTAAAATGTGGAACTGGACTTCACCTGGTCCTGGACGTCCTCGTCACAGAGCTCCAGCTGCATGATGTGCTCGAAGGGCCTGAACAGCGCCTCGTTAAAGTGGAAGTGTGGAAGCTCCGCCCAGCTCGTCAGCACCTCCGTCAGAACATCGTGGATGAAGGAAACGGCCTTCTGGGATACGTGGCGCTCTTTGTGACAAGCCGCCTGGAAGAAGGAGAAACTTTAACTCGTAATTTTCATTCCTATCTTCAGTTTATTCTTTCCAGGTAACCTGACTTACAACAGCATGACAGTGCTTCGTTTAGCAGAGCTGCTGCTTGAGTGAAACACCACTGAGAGGATGAGACCATTGTGTGAGTCAGGGTCCGTACCTCCACCAGGTGTGGGGCCACCACGCTCCAGGCCCGCATCATGTGCAGCAGAGGTCGGTTCTTGTTCCTGACGATCCGCAGCATGGCCTCGCCCAGACGGAAGAGGTGGAGAGCGCTGCGGCGGTCCAGCGTCGACTTGGCCTCACCTGCACACGCACAGAGGGCACGAAAAGGCTCGATTAGACTCTTCATCTCATCTCATTAAAGATTCTGTGTTTCTGAATCTGTCATTAGTGGCTTCAAAGGAACAGAAACAGCTAAAGGAAGCGTCGACCTTCATCACTTCATTCTAGACACAAAGTGAAGATTACGATTGTGGTTTAATGAAGTTTAATCGTATCATTACAGTCCCTTTAACAGAAGTGTGAGTCAAGACAAATTCATCACATTTGTTACCTTTAAAACCTTAAACTGATTATTCTGCCACTGTGACGTCCTGAACGCTGTTCCTTCATTGTCTGAGGTCACTTGTCAGTCATTTGTTCTTTTATGTGAAGCTGTGTGTGTGTGTGTGTGTGTGTGTGTGCGTGTGCGTGTGCGTGTACCCGGCATCGCCAGCGAATAGTCTCCTGTCTCAGTAACAGAGTCAAACAGCTGAGACTGAGACGCCTTCCTGAGCTGCTGCAAGAAGCCGACCAGACCCACCAGGTTCAGTTTGGTTGCCGCCTCTTCAAACAACCTGGAACACACATGCACGCACACACACACACACACACACACACACACACACACACACACACACACAAACACACATCATGTGACCATCTACAGTACAGACACACTTCCTGCTGAAGAAAAGGCTGAAAACACGACGGACACAGTGAAGTCAGCAGCTTCAGCTTTTTTTGGGACGAGGAGTGTTTACTATGTTTTGGCACCACTTTCTGTGTTCGGTCCATCTGTTCCAAAAGATCAGAGCCAACGTTTCTTTTATTCCCTCCTAAAAGCAGCCTAGATATCTGGTTATATAAGAGATCATCCTTGGACTGAACACACACTCCATATTTACTGCAGCAGTGTGTGTGTGTGTGTGTGTGTGTGTGTGTGTGTGTCTGTGTGTGCACCAGGGAATAAACTTTAATATATGCACTGTTGGCACACACACTGATACACACACATTTCTATTTCTACACTTGTGAGCACGCTAACCTGAGCCTGAATCCTAAAGCCCAGTCTAAACCCTGAAACACGATGATCACTCAAACACTCCTCCTCTTACTTTTAGGCTCTGAAAGCCAAAGTAGTCTTTAGAACAATAAAACAAAAGCACACAAACACACACACACTCGGGCAGCGCTGTGCTGCTGCTGCCACCTTGTGGTCACTGTAGGTCACAGCACCTCCTGCCGGGCGCCACGTTCACGAAGAGCCCCCGTCATGCTGGCTGCTAATTTAACGAGGAGATAATGAAGAGCTTCGCTGGGTCGAACTGAGGGAGCAGCTGTCGTTTCTCATGGTCGACACGCGATGACCCTGTTTTTAAAGGAGTCTTAACCACCGACGGTGACCTTTGTTCAAGTTGTTTTACAATTACAATGAGTCACTTCGGCTTGTATCCAAAACGACGTACATATGGATTCACACACCGATGGCGAAGCATCGGGGCAGTTTTTAGGGTTCAGTATCGTTGGCATGTGGACTGCCGAGGCCAGGGATCGAACCACGACCTCCTGATTGGTGGACCTCTACCTCTACCTGTCTCAGTAGACAGACTGTTAAATAAACCTGCTGCTATAATGCTATCTCTAAAGAAAATACTATTTTAGGCTAAAACAAATGATCAATCATGTCTGATTATAGAGATTAATCTATAATATTACTGTGATTTATTCAGTTGATACCTGTCGGCCTGTGTCGACAGTGTGCACACGGCCTTGGCGGCGCTGGTCCCGGTCATCAGGCTGCCGCTCTTCAGGTCCAGACCTCGGCCCCCTCTCACGCTCTCCCTCAGCAGCTCCTGGATGGACAGAGGCTGGATGACCGGCTGGCTCAGGCCCAGCTCCGAGGCCTCCGGGCTGGGCTCGCAGCTCAGCTCCAGGCCCAGGTCCACGGCCGCCGCCTGCTGGTTCTGCTGGGTGATGGTAGTCAGAGAGGCCGGCTGCGAGGAGCCGTCGCTGAAGTGGGTGTGCTCCAGAGAACTGATGTACTCCGTCACCCTGAAAGAGGGAGAGAGACCAGGAGAGGAGAGGAAATAAGGAGACGAAGGAGGAGAAACAGAAAAGTGGAATACAAGAAACAATTTAGTAAATGTGCAAGAAGACGAATACCGAACAACACGAGGACTAATCCTCCTGAATGTGTGTGTGTGTGTGTGTGTGTGTGTGTGTGTGTGTACCTGAAGACGTGTGGCCAGCAGTCGTGGTTGTGGCTTCCCATCTCCAGTCCCACGTTCAGGATGGCGTCCATACACAACACATGAGCCGTGTGGAGACGAACTCCCTGAGGACGGCCGATCTGCTCGAGACGCAGCTCGACACGCTGCTTCACTGGACACACACACACACACACACACACACACACACACACACACACACACACACACACACACACACAGTCAGAGGACAACAGATGTTTAAAGCATTAATTACATTGAACTAAAAAGACTAATTCTCATCTTAAAAACTCCTGAGCTTCAAATCTGTGAGTAAAATCTCAACATTGAGCTTGAAGACATTGAGGATGTCGAAGAGAATGAGTTCACTGATGTGGTCGTAGTTCCCAAAGCTCTCACTAGATGTCACTACAGGCTCATTTCTTACTGACAGCAGCTTCAGCGTCCTGTTACAGACTCAGTTTCAGAGTGTTTAAATGAAATCATTTTAAATGAAAGATGCCTGTATATGTAGAAACCTCTCATTCTGTTTGAGCTTTCAGCTGCTGACTCCTGTAGCTGCTCCGCTAACATCTCTCCGTCTTTATGGCTCAGATTTAATTTGTATGGACACGACTCAAAAGCAGCGTGTGCTTTCAGTACCTTGTGTGATGGCGTCTCCCACCTCCCCCACTTCCTTCTCCTCCTTCTCCTCCTGCACACAGGAGGCCGCAGCCATCTGTGCTAAAGCTGAGGCACAGTTGGCAGCCACACCTGATGGACACACACACACACACACACACACACACACACACACACACACACACACACACACACACACAGTGTAAAGACGACGGACTGAGCTTCAACCGTTCTCTCATCCCAGAAACATAACGACTCTGCTGATGAGACACTTCACAGATTCAGACTGTACGTTTGGCTGCTCTGCTTCACTCCTTCGGGTGTATTCGGATGTAAACTGGCAGCGAAATCCATATGATTCCTCCGCACACACCGTCCTCTCTGTTCAGCTGAAGGTTTTCGCCATGTGTTCATTCATATTCATCGCCGGCCGAGCTGATGAATTCTGATTTCTACAAGGAGCTGGTGATAAAAAGGGATTTCCCCTGACGTTCCCTCTAATAAAGAAAGTTTGTGTGAGAGCGTTCACCTGGAGCTGCTGAGCGTTCAGGTCGTTACTGGACAGCTGTCACAGTGTCAAAGTGTTAAATAAAGTGTTAATCCACAGAAACAGATGCACGTTAGCATTTTCACTACATTTCATTTTAAATCTGGGGTTGATCAGTGATGTTGGACAACCCTGATTCTGTCCCCCAGTCCAGGAAGTGACACCCGTCATCCAATCGCTCCATCCTTCACTCGTGAACGATTCAGCCTTTCATACCCAATCATGATACTCTCTCCTGTTACCAATCAGCCTGAAGGTGTTTTTGGAGCATTGCACACACTTTTCCAGGCTTTTGTTGGCTTCAGATTTTTCTACACAGTAATAATAGTGTGTATTTTTGCCATAACTGAAGTATTTAATCAAGCAATTATTGTACTTTTTGTGCTGATTTGTATTTACGTTTGTACTTCAGCAACAAGTATTAAATGTGCAGAGCAGAATATTGTTTATTTACGGTTATTCAGGCTAATCTAATTTATTTTATTGTTATCAATAATGTTGATTGATGCTCTGCACAGCTGCAGCTGTATTTCATGGATCTTATGCAGTTACAGGACGGCAGCATCACCATCATCATGACAGCTTCCCCTCGGTCACTCCTGACAGGCTGATTCCTGCTGGACGCTGAAAATAAGCGGTCCAATTAAACTCAGCTTAGGCTTGAATCTGTTCCAGCTCCAGAGCTGCTGCTGAGCATCTAATCCTGACCTTTGACCTCTTGGTATTGTAGGGAAGAAGAACAGAGGATTCCCTGCAGGAGTGAGTCATGTATCTCATTTTTCTTAATGCTACAGACACCTGAGGAGCCGGTCTCACCCACCCAGGGCGCAGCTGAGCGCAGCAGCTTTGCGTAGGCCGTCTAAGCTCAGACAGATGGTGTCTCTCTCCCTCTGGCTCTGCTCTTTGACCCCCTCTGCTCCCAGGATGAAGGCCAGGCCCTTGGAGCTGCCTGCCATGCGGCCCGTCAGCGGCGTGGACAGCACGTCGATCAGGTTCTTCCACACACCGGTGAGGATGAAGCGCGAGAACACAGCCCCTGAAAAACACAGAGGAGGAACCCAGGAGCGTCAAGAGGAGGAAAGACGAGCCAACGCTGCTGTGGCAGACAGCAGAAACCAGAAGGACGCCGTAAAACACGATGGAACGGGTCAGACTCTCCTTTTCCACTATGACATTCATTAAGATCATATCAGCAAAGCCAAAGAGTTTCAGGCTGAGTGTGTAGACAGCAGGAGGCTACAGCGGCTGAGGATGCTGACGAGTCAAAGAGGAGTGTTAGCGCTGCACACACACACAAACACACGCACGCACGCACGCACGCACGCACGCACGCACACACACACAGTATAACTGCCATCGGGGTTGACTCAGCAGCAGTTATCATGGCTGCAGAGGAGCTCAGGCGGTCCCTGACTCATTTTCTCCATCTCTCTCTTTGCATCTGGCCTCTCCTGCTCCTCTTCTCTTCTTCCTCTGTTAACAGTGAGCTCACACGTTAGTTTGTATGTTTCAATGCTTCAAAGCTTTGAAACATGTCATCACATCCACTAATCGACCTTATTGTGATGATGATGATGATCATGATGTCTCAAAAATGTTCGAACTTTCTCACTTTGACTTATTCATTCTGTCAAACAAACTTCTAGTCAAGTTTGAATAAACTCCATCAGAGGTTTGAAGTGGACGCTCTGAGTACTTCGTGATCATGATGAATGGATTTGGGGGTAGATTTTAATTGGAGCTCCATGATGCAGAAAGCAGCTGCCCCACATTGTTACAGACCTGCGGTGCAGTAGGTTATAAAACACGCTAACATTCATCTTTTCATCGGTTACGGTTCATCTGTGTCCTCTAATGTTCTGTGAGCTCTTGCACAATGATGCAGCTCTGCTCTGCGATGCTTCACCTTTCAGCCCACGGCCAGCGGAACGTTTTCAGCTGCACTTTCAGGGTGAGCGAGCGAGCCGAGGAAGAGACCCCTCCTCAGAAGATTACCCCAAAAATACATCCATCAACAAACCCCACTGCCTGCTGACGGAGGAGAATTTAACGTCTTGGAAGAAAGACCTACAAATCATGGCACTAAAAAAAGGAATCACTCATTCTACCATCGAGGCAATAATTCACTGAATAAATGAGTGAACCAATCCATCAGTTCATCCATCCATCATATTTCTGATGATGAGCGACTGACCTGCCATCACGGCGTCACTGGCAGCCTTGTCACAGCTGAGCGGTGAGCGGCTGGACGCCCTCCTGATCAGCTGACCTCCGATCGCACTGCTGCCCAGACCGTCGATATCTGCCAGAGGAGGAGGAGGCGAGGACGGAGGGAAGAGAACGACACGATAAAAAGAGGAGATGAGGTCGTCACTTCAGATCACGTCTGCGATCTGAATCAGCTGGAAGCCTGCCAACGACCGACACTCACATCTGATCACGGTCTCTTCAAAACAGACTCAGGTGGAAATTATTAAGAGCTTTGATTTGACTTTAAGTTTGTCGGTGTGTGTGTGTGTGTGTGTGTGTGTGTGTGTGTGTGTACCCGTCAGCATGGTGATGAGCGGCAGTGTGTGGTCTTCTGGAGAGCCCCAGTACCCGGCCTCGCCCAGCAGGTTGCGCTCCAACACCTGGTGGTAGAGCTCCTCGATCCAGGCCTGAGACAGAACCACGAGGACCCCGCTGCTCTGGATGAGACGCACAAACTCCTTCTGCAGGAACACACACACACGCACACACACTCATCAAAGTGTAATACATGAAGTCTTTAAATACATCTACATCACACATCTTGTTTCGTGTGTGTTACTTCTGCTCTTCTGCTCTCAACAATAATCAGCCATGATGCTTGAAATTCATCGACCACAACGAAACCGTCTCAAAATCGGACGAAGTTCACGTAGTCTGAAGTAAACCACAAAAACCTGTGATATCCTGTTTAACACCTCCGCAAACTGATCCTGAGTCTGCTCACCAGGCTGAGGACGGGCGTGAGCGTCCGCCGCCTGTAGTAGTCGCAGCAGCAAAGCTTGAGGTTGAGCAGCAGAGCGTAGTACGACACCAGGTAGAGGCCGTCCGCGTTCATCAGAGACTGACAGCTCAGGGTGTCGCCTGTCTCGAAGCCCGGAGAGTGGATCCCACCTGGAGGCGGAGATGTGAACTGTTCAGACTGCTGTCAGCGCTCCCACTCACACTCAACATCAACTTCAAGGCATCACATGCACCTAAAAAACCACACTGACTCTGGTGTGACGGCCTGCAGGATTCTGGTCCTCCATGACGAAGAAAGAGGAGAGAAACAGAAAGAAAGGAGGAAGAAAAAAACAGAAAGAACTTTGGAGCATTCATGCTAATAAAGTTTATTTGATTTGAGGACGAGAGAGTGGGACGCAGGGAGGTGAACGGGAGGAGAGAAGGAGATAAAGAGGGTGAAGAGAAGAAGAAGAAGAAAGGGATGGAGGAGGAGGAGGGAGGAACAGGGGAGGGCTGGGGGAAGAAAATGGAAGTGAAGGGAAATGAGGACAGAGAGGAGGAAGTGTGAGTAAAGGTGTAGAGGAGAAAGAAAAGAAGAGTGAGACAGGAAGAATAATCTGTTATCTGATGATAAGTCAAGTGTTCTAATCAGAAAGTCACTCTGGGGATTTACAGCCGAGACCAAATTCATTAAGTCAGTTAACCGGAGACTTTAATTTGACTCTGCTGATGTAAAAGCTCCCAGCAGGCTCGCTGTTTTCACTGATGGATTATGGGCCGTGCCTCGAAGGCGAAACGTCGCATTAAACAGTTCCTGCTCCAAAGTGATGATCTGAGCAGAGAACAGAGTTCATTCATTCAGATTACGGTTCAGTTTACAGTTTTTTAACCCCCCGTGCACTTAAACACGTATGAGGTCAAAGGTGGAAAATTCACTCATTTAAATGATCATTTATGACTGAAAATGTTCAATCAATCAGAAAAAGCTTCTGTTTATCAGCCAGTGACTGTTAAACATCGAGTTTAAACTCACATTCAAGCTCTTATCAGTGATATTCCCAATAATCCTCGACACAAACACAACACGCTCACAGAGAGCTTAATGACACTGCAGGCTCACGGACGAACTTTCCATTATTCCACTTTCAGCTGCTGCACAGCTATAAACACTACAGTACCCATGAGCCTCAGCTGGCGCTGCCATGGAGAGGTGTGACTCAGAGCGGCAGTGAGCTGAGAAGGTGTTGGTGTTGTTGTTGTGAACAAACCACATTTTAATGGCTGAATGTTTATTTATAGACAGGCCAATTGGTCACATTTACAGTTTCTGCATGTGTCGACTTCACTGCTCGATTCTGGATACTTTGAGTTTTAATGACTTGCTTTAGTTTCACCTGTTCAGTCGTTACCTGTGTTGACATGTCACCATTCTTCCTTCTGTTCAGTGCGTGTTCCCACAGCAGCTCGCATTTACTTTAGCTGGTAAAAAATGATTGTTCAACCTCTCTCGTTCAAACAGTGGACGTCTCATTTGGAGACTTTTCTGTGGACAGAGCAGATTAATAAAGGACGAGGCTGCTGCTCAGACCACTCCACCCTCAGCAAATAGCCTGTGTTTGTTCAGCTGACACACGCACACACACACACACACACACACACACAAAATCATAGAGTCTGTGCACTCCCCCGCCTTCAAACACGACAAGAAATCAAGTCACATCCGCACAACAGATCGACGCCAGCCCCTCCCTCTCTTACCGGCCTGCAGCCCGGAGCAGAAGGTGGAGGAGAAGTTCTGCAGCGACAGGTCCACGTCCGCGGCGGTGGCCAATCCCAGCAGCCGAGACAGCAGCGCCGCGAGCGACTGGACGAACAGCCTGGCGCTCTGCTGGTCGGCCTCCTGGTTGCGGAGCAGTTTGAGGGACAGGGTGGCGGTGCGCAGGGAGCGGTGGCCCAGGCAGTCGCGAGGGGTCTGCTGCTCCTCGTCGGCCAACGAGACGTTGTCAGAGCCGATGTCAGACACGTCGGAGCGCCCCGAGTCCTTCTCGGCAGCCATGGAATACTGGTCGCACGAGTCGAACTCTGTCCGCGACAAGTCCTGCTCTTCCATGCTGACGGACCAACACGAGGATCAGACTGAGTTATCATGTTGTTGACCATTTTCAAAGCACGCTGTAAGAAATCCGACTGACTTCCTGACTTTCCAGGCAGCCACTGGTTTGAGTTCGTGTTAGACTTGACAACATCATTCATTGATCTATTTAATTATTTAAAGTTGTCATTGTGTGTTAATGCAGCTGGAAGCTCTTCTCGCTCTGCACTGACGAATACATCAACGCCCAAAAAGACAATGCTGGATCTGATTCAGAGGAGGCTGATACTGATTGGATAACAACATACAGGCAACACTTCCTCGTTTCCAGCTTCTAAAAGTTATTATTTTACTAATATCTGTTGATGTAACTTCAGTAAAAGTGTAATTCAAAGTTAAAGTTTGTAAATAACGGAGTTTTTCATTCCCACCTGGCTCGTTATATTTCTGGATACTTCCACCAGATGGCGCCAAAGTCCAAAATTTATCTTGAATTAGTTTAAAGTAAAGAATATCAAAGGCTACTCAAATACAGCAAATATAGTACTTTCAATTCAGCTTTTGCCTACATGCACGCACACGCACACGCACACGCACACGCACACACACGCACATGCACGCACACACCTGAAGTTGCTTTCGCTGTATCGTGACCCGGCTCCGTGGTGCGACCTGGTCCTGGACTCCACAGACAGGAAATTGGTGATGTCGGGGTAGACGAGGGCGTGACTTCGCTGCACCACATCAGGAGGAATCACACCTCCCCTCTCTCCCGCTCCCACTCCTCCACCACCTCCTGCTGCTCTTTGTTTCTCTCCTCTTCCCTCGGCCTCCCCTGCACCTTCTCCCTCCTCCCGTTGGATCCCCTGGGCCGACTCGAGGCTCAGCTCGCGTCTGGTCCCCTCCTGGCCGCCACAGGCTGAGGGCAAGGGGAGGCGTACCTCCTCCCCACACTCCTCAGGAGTGGTGTGACCCAGGCCGAGCTCCCCCACCTCCAGATCCAGAGTGGTTTGGCCTGTTTCAGTGGTGATGCTGATGCTGATGTCGGGGCTGCGCTCAGTGGCCCCGGTGGAGGCCACATTGGAGGAGGAGGAGCTGGGGTCATAGGGCGCCTGCTCAGAGGACAGGATGTGTCTCTGCCACCTGAAGTCGGCCTCGTTGATCTCCATGGACTCGCGTGTCGACTCCGTCCCATCTTTCAGATCGTCCAGTCGTCTGAGGAGGAGTCGAGCCTGAGAAACGCAGCAGCTTTGTTACTCCAAATCACCTCTGAGAGGCTTTCAGCAAGTAAACAGCAGCATTTTAACCGTGTTCCATCCGTTTACAGCAAGTGCTCCAACTTTACCCTTCATTACCCCTCTTCATGTTTGTGGCATCCCGTCTGAGGACTGTACCTGCTCAGCTTGGATGCCGCGGCCCTGCGACAGCTCATCCAGCGCCCCGAGGAGAGCGCAGGCGCAGGAGACCGAGGAGTAACACGCCTCGATGCCTCCCTTCATACAGGCCTCTGTCATCCCGTCCATGACTCTTCAGAAGGAATCAGAAACACAGAACCAAACATTATGTCTTAACTGCTTATTCTGGTTAAAAAAAAAAGTATTCTGGTAAATTCTGCCAATAAAACGTTAAAACAAGTCAAATAAAGGGCAAAGAGAGAGAAGTCAAAGTTACAGTTTCAGCAGGTCCAGGTGGGACTTCCTCTTTGAGAAGGAGCGCTTCCTGGTTTCAGGCTCAGCCATGCACGGACCGGCCAGGTCGTACAGCCGCTGTGGACTGCCCAGAATCTAACACACACACGCACAGAAACAGATCGCTGCATGCATTCACATTCATTTGATGCCTCATTTCCCAAAATGTATGCATACTATGTCAAGCGTCACCTGAACGCAGTCTTTGCATGTTTGTGTGCCTCCATGTAACAATGCTGCTGACTAAAGATCAACTGTGATGAATTATTGTTGAGGTGGAAAGGAAATCAATGGCTGCCTGAAGGTAGAAAATCAATGTGGAAAGTTATAGCAATAAGGCAGCGGTGAGGTCTGCTCCTCCCACCTCCTTCATGATGCGGATGGCCTCGGTGCGGTGCTGAGGGGGCGGGTACAGCAGGATCCTGTGGTACAGCGACTGCAGCACCGGTTTCATCGACTCCACACAGCTCACCAGACGCACCAGCTCCGCCGCGATGTAACACACAGTCCGCACCACCGGCGCAATCCTGGCAGGGGCGCTGGAGGAACAGCCGGACCCTCTGCCTTGATCGGATACTCCTCCGCCGGAGGAGTCCACATCCTGACTGATCCCTGGCAGAGGAAAGCAAAGAGGGACATGAAGCCGAATCAGCTTCCATTTCCACTCAAACCGACTCAAAGCACAGTACGAGAAAACAATGACCACGTGCAGCAGTTTGTCCCGTGAATCCAGTTACCGAGACTGAGTCTGTCCGAGAGACGGTCTCGGTCTGGCGCCCCCATGTAGCCGTGATGGGACGCGATGGTTTTGTCGTTGACAGGATTCCCCATGATGGCCACGAGGGACGGACACAGCTGCTTCCTGCAGGCAGAGCATCACTTCAACACTTCATTTCAGACACTGATGTTTTATCTGTTTTGTATTTTTCTTCTAAAACGTGATTTGATTCTTTCTATCCTCAACCTGAAAGTGTATTTTAAGGAAGCCAGATCAGAGTTCATCCGTACTTTTGCTTCATTTTGGGGGAACCTGCGTCAGATTACAGGAGTGCTACGCGTCTTACCACACGAGGTCGGTGAAACCTCTGGACAGGTGCATTGTGGGTGGACAGCTGCTGAGCATGGACAGGACGCACTCCAGGTAGAGGAGCTGCAGAAGCTGGTTCCCACTGGAGGGTGAAGACACCATCATTAACATCCAGCGTTTGTAAGAATCAATCCAGTCTCACCAGGAGTCTAATTTAATCACACAATCATCCAAACTGCAGCTTCACTGGATGCACAACAAACGATGAAGCTGCCTTCTGCAGAAGGTCCAGACTACACAGGTGATCCAGGGAGCACCAGGGAGGCATTAGACTTCTTTTTAAAGGCAGGAGTCAGGAGCAGCTGACAAACAGCATCTGTTAACATCTGTTTCTTCACATTTATCCTGATCATCAATTAATCAACATCATTAACAACGACCAAACAAAGAGTAGTGCGTCATAATGACAGGCTGCGGCGTTACCTGTCCACCGACTCCAGCTTTTCACAGAAAACTGTCAGAACCGTCACCACATCTTCACACAGAGCCTGGCTGGTGGGAGAAATATCTGCAAACACACACACACACACACACACACACACACACACCATAACAAGGTTAATTCACAGCACCTACTTTATGTTTATTCAATATGTACATGAAGTAACTGAATGCATCTCGTTCTCCTGTCTCTCTCTCTCACTCATCTCCTCATTTGTCTGTAATAAATAACATAAATCAATACCTTCTCTGTGAACCTGTCTGGCTCTCTGCCTGCAGAGGCATCCATCTCAATGTTCATGTGTGTGTGTCACTGTATGCTCCATAAAAACGCCCTGCCGGCCTCTCTGTGAAGGTGCGGCTTACTACCTGCAGACAGGTGATTACAGCGGCTTTAAAACAGCTGTAAACCAGCTTGTCGTGCAAAGTGGAGAAGACTAACAGTCCACAGCCACCAGCGGCTCTGTGAGGCTTTTATTCTCACTTCACATGAGAAAACAAGACACTGGACAGGAGAAAACGGCTCAGACTCAGATTCTGAACACTAGTCAGGAGGAAAAACGTTAAGTCTGTCCTGAAGGTGCCACCAAAGAAAAGAGCCTCTTGTCATCTGAGTCAAAGGATCAACGCTCAGAAGTCAAACACACACACTTCTCAGACTGCTGATGCCTTATTTTAACTTGAGGATTTCTTGTGTGAGCAAAGATGAAAACACAATGCTCATAGAAAGCTGCTACACTCACTGGCCACTTTATTAGGTACACCAGTCCAATCTAATACAATACAATGCAAATGTTCTGCTTTAAAGCCGACTTTTATGACTCCTATAATGTTCAGTTTTTGCTGTGTTTGGTGTTAATTCAATTATGTGTTTGAGCATCGAGGAGCTTTATGTTCAAAGGTGTTTCCAATATTCTGCTCCTCTCATGTATGCAAATGATAGGGACAAAAAAATAGAAACGATTCCTTATTAAAACAACAATAGTTTGTTTTGCTGCCCTCTGAATTCTGTGACCTGCTGCACTAGGACTGAAATCTTTCCACCCATAAAAACTGATTATTATTAACACTGTAAAGTAGAATTCACACAGAGCTGTTGTATTGAATGCCAACAGATTGCTCAGGTGTAGCTAACAGGCCACTGAGTGCATATTAGAAGTACATTATAGGATCATATTCCTGATTAATAGGAATATATAGGATAATGGAGGTGATTACAGCCCTCCAGAAGATGAGGAGAGCGCTGGTAATGATGTACCTCTTCTGTGCAGCGGCGGAGCAGTCACCTCGTCTCCATCTGCACCCTGTGGAGGACAGCACAGCGGGAGGTGTGTTTACTGTGAGTGGGTCTTTTTCAGGTTTCGTATCAACACAGCTGTGATGGAGTCCTGACAGGGTGATAACTCTCCCATAAAAAGCTCAGAAAGTGATGCTGTGTGTCACACTGGGAAGGTGTCTGAGTCCCAGCACACTACTTGTTGACATGCAGTGTATGTGTGTTTCTAAATGCTCTACATGTGTGTGTGTATTACAGGATTTCTATATGTATTTATATGCAACATACTAATAAACTGACACCAAACATCTTTGTTATTATCAAACATACAAGTCCACCAACTACTGTAGACCCCACACACTGGACTCATACTGCAATCCAATTACTTCTGCAGTCTGAATGGAAATTAAAGATGCATCTGGGGATATTTTACTGTCTTTGCAAAATCCAACCTTTCAAATATGACCAAGACAGTTTTACAAAGCCCAAAATGTCTAGTTTCACCCCAAATTCCAAGATGTCTGGGTTTCATTTCCAATGATATAAAACTGAAATAAGCCTCCCATTTGAGAGAAAAATAATGTCTGCATTTGGGCTAAAAATGACAAATTTATCAATTAATTAATCCAAATTGTAAATTACATTTCTGTTTATTGTTTATTTATTACTATTAATTTGTCTGAGCTGCTTCTGAAGTTTCAAATGTTCTAAACAGACAGAACTGGTCTTGTTTCTGTTGTGAATTCTGAAATGTCCCATGCTCCATGAACTAGCCATCTTGCGCTCGATTACAAGTGTGCACACAGCTGTTTCTGTGTGTGTGTGTGTGAGTGTGTGTAGCTGCTGTGTGAGTTCTGTGTGAGGACGTGACCTCCTGTCGGTGTCTCAGCTGTAGCGTCAGGTCTCCCAGAATCTGACTCAGCGTAGCTCTGACGGCCGTGTTGATGCTGCGCTGGTGACAGCTGGACATGTAGGTCTCGATACACACCTACACACACACACACACACACAAAAGACAGTTGCATCTGTCAGCGTTTGATCTTTCTGATGTCACAAAAACAGAGAAGTCATGACGCACGGTCCCAAGGCGGCATCACAGAAGAATCTGCAGCAGCTTTGTGATGTTTTCCAGTTTAATCAAAACTCTGTACTGAATGTTTAATGCCGATAATTAGAAAATGAAATTGTTCCAGATAAAAATTCTGCAGATTCAGTGCTGAAAACTTTATTTCAGTCGCTAAATGAAAGTGGAGGCAGGTAATCTGAGCAGACAGTAACCTGAGAGTTTCCACTGTCACACCAGAAGCTCCGTAAATATCTAAATATTCGGAGGGATTTGCTTAAAGCTGGTTTGAATTCACTGTGATTTAAATTGCTGGAGCTTGTTTGGATCGATACACAAACTGAGAGGAAGCTCACTGAGGTCACTTTCTAATTTCACCATTTTGGCAAAGCACTGCGAGGATTTGGCTTCATTGTGAGGTCTTGGAAGTAAAACTGTGATTGATTAAATTGGTGCATCCAAGAGGGATTGTTCAAGTCCACAAATCCTTCCAGAGGCAAACTGGAGGAGGGTTTCAGTGAAGAGGCACAGAGCATGTCAGCACTGAAATGTGCCAGCCAAGACTTATTTTGCTAATTATCAAAGATCTGCTCTGTCCTCTGAGAGCCGACAGGCCCGGCCGCATGTACAGCTGCTAACAGAGACCAGCGCTGATCATTATATTCAGATTTGAGGTCCCGGCAGCCTTGTTTACCACCTGTGCCTGATCAATGAAAGATCAATACCTCCTAAATCATTAAGCCTTCCAGCCGCTGTGTGAGATGAACAAGAGCTGCCTCACAAAATTAAAACCTTTAGCTTCAGCACTTTTAACACTTGCACCACTTGTGAGCAATCAATGTAACAGTTCCATTTAGCTGCAGTTTGGTTTTAGCATGGATGTGACTGAGGCTTAATATTTGACATTTTAAAGCTCCAACAAGCTGTGATTATAGATGTTTAGAGAGGGAAGGGGACGATTCATTCATTCGCAGAATGTTCAGAAGTTAGCATGCAGTGTTTTACAGCAGCACGATGAACTGCAGGGACGTGTGTGCATTTATTATCCGTCCTAAACGCAGTTATAGCAGCCGTGATATTTCAGCTAACAGGCAGTCCATGTGTTCAACATGTGAACTTAGAAAGAGCCAACACAGCAGCTGGTGAGAAAAGACAAACCTGCAGCTGGAACTGAAGCTCAAATTACTGCAGCTGCTGCTTTCTTTGGCTGTAGGTGGTGATGATGTCATGTCCGCATCTGCAGCACCAACCTGCTGCTGCTGTTACCTACACCTCCTCCGGGTGGTGCAGGCTGGCAGGTGTGGGATTGGTCTGATACTGACAAACAGCTTCTGCTGCTTGCTGAACATGAATGAGTGAGCTCGTCTCAGTATCTGTCTCACATATAATTCGAGTTCAAACCTGAGCTCCTTCTTCATGATATAACTGCCTGTTAATTGTCTTATCTGTGAACAACATTTCATTTGTGGAGTGAACAGTGATAGAGATCTCATTCGAAAGCTCCCAGCATGTTTGAAGAGACAGCTAAACTCAATGTCAGGTGACAGGAATGATCTCCCAGGAAGCAAATCACTTTTCATGTGAGGGATGTGATCACATTAAAGGTGAAGTATCAAACTCCAGCTCCCGCTGGTTGAAGCTGAGTAAATCCCTCAGCGCTGCCAATCCCTGCATTAAGAACCTGCCCTGAGCCTCCCTGTTTGTCTGGGATGTTGCTGATAATGGAGTGGAGCTGACAACCTCTCCAGCCACCCTGAGTTATGACCCAGCACAAACAGAAACACACACGCAGCAGATGGCCGACAGAGCCCATTAACACAACATGTTGACCAGGTTTTTATGAGCTGTTAATGGACATCACACGTCACCTGGGCTCAGGAGCTGCTGCCACGGCTGAGTGGAGTGACGTTCCAGGAAAACACTGCAGAAAACACTATCACGAAATCACCCCACATAGCCTTGAAAGGCGGCTGTGAAAGGTTTGTAAAACGCTCTTTGTCAGTTTAATGGTGACAAAAAGCATCAAAACGTCCTGCAGCAGAGTTAATCTTCATCTTCAGTGTGTTCTAAACACACTCCTCTGGTGTGCTTCTACAGATCTAAAGCTGCACAGAAAGGAGCATTAACTGCATAGTTTCTGCAAAAAGCAACAATTTTCTGGAAAAAAGTGAAAAAGTAGACACTGGTGAGGATGTTCAGGACGTTTTTAAAGCTGTTTTGATGCTATTTTTGCTTTGGCATCAACTGGAACTGTTGTGAATCCAAGCTGCCATCCTGCAGAGACCTTTCAAGCCTCATGTGGTGGGTGTTAGATGGTGAAAACCTGGAGTACTCGTTCAGGGCTGTGCAGAGCCTCTGAACATCTTCTGCACTCCAGACAGCACCTCAGCAAAAGAGACAGAGGACCAGCTGACTGTCGAGTCTCCGTCAACACACAAAACTGGTATTTCTGTTCTTTGTTATCATGTTTCCACTCTGTTGTTCGCTTTCAGCAGCAGCATTGAGCAACAATCAAGGTGAGCAGAAACACTGGAAACAGGTTTTCTGGATCACAGCGCACACAGAGGGACGGAGCCTCTCTTCAATTTGCTCCATGTCGTCTTTTTTCTCAACAACCTGTGAGGAAAATCGAACTTTACAAACGTATTTTCAGGCCGAACGAACCCTCACTCCTGATTTCTATTTCAGCGCTTTTGGTTTATTTCATGCAATCTGATATTTAAGATATGAACCTACATGAATTTTGATGAAATGGGCACCAGCGAAACCCAGAACCATCTTCAAACAGGCAGGTCCAGAATGTCACAGGCTTGATTTATGGTCTCTCCTGTCCTGGTTTGTATCCATACGGAACTGATCTTCATGCCTCTGTGTGTGTGTGTGTGTGTGTGTGTGTGTGTGTGTGTGTGTGCAGGACCCCTCATTTCAACAGTCTGAATAATTGATGAGACTACAGCATGAGACAAGGGCTTCAGGTGAGCGGGGACGAGTCAAAGCTTCATCGTTGAAAATAGATTGAGTTCATGTGCTGGTTATCCTTTAGAAAGCAAAAAACAGTGAGGCTATCTGTCATTAGCTCGTCCTGTGACAGACCGATCAATCAAAAATTGATGCCTCAATCAATTTTGCTCTGTCTTCAGGTAGAAGTTAAGAACTCAGCAGAAGACCGGGAGGAAAGTGGGGAGGATGTAAAACGGTTACGTCGGACTTTCTTTTCCCTTTCAGACCTCATTGAAGCTCATTTAGCTTTTGAAACACAACTTCAGGATTGACTGCTCTCCTCTTCACTGTCTGTGAAACTATTCCAGTGTGCTGAGTTCAAGTTTAGTTCAGTTTATCTTACAATCCTCATCTAATACCCGGTGCATAATGAAAACAGACCTAAACATCACAGATGCTTTTCCACAGTTTTGCATATTATTGAAGTCCCTGTTTGCTGTTTGATGTAAAACCTCAGATTTGTGCTGATGAAGCTGATGACTGTCAAACAGACTGTCCTACCTCAGCAATCCGGAGGATGGAGTCTCCATTAATGTCGAAGTTTGGCGAGTAGGTGATACACAGCAGGACCTGCACACAGGAGACAGAAACACTCTTTTCTACTTTCTAAAAGAGAGTGAAGTTGGTGAAATTGGCAGGTAGAGAAGACACAAGGCAACATGAGGCCGAGCTCTAAAGAGGCCAAATTACAGGAAACCATCAGAGAAAAGCTGCAATGCAGGCAAACGTTGACTCCGTGCAGAGCTGCTCAGCTGCCAAACATATTTACATCTCTTCATTCATTTTAATGCCGGCCTGCTGCAGGCTGAGCGCACCCTGCGCAGCACGAGGCAGAACAAAAACAAACATTTAAAAATACACATCAGTTCAGAGTTTAATGGCAGCTTCGATCCGGCGCGCTCAGACGTCCCTGGGTCTTACCTTCATGACCTCCACCTGCAGGTCTTCATGGAGAGATGGGGTGACTCTGATGGCCTCCAACATCTGGCTGAGCAGCTGCTTCTCCAGGACCTCCACCTCCACGGCGACTCCGCCCACAAACCTGTCCTCACACAGGAGCTTCTGATTGGAGAACGGCGGAGGGAAGAGCAAAAACATCAGCCAATGAGTTTGAACTTTTCTACAGCACCAAAACTTACACAGAACAAATCACACTTGCTTGCAGAATATCCTAATTTGATGCTGTTGCAGCATCAAAGTTCACTTTATTTTTCTGTGGTTGCAGCTTGAGTGGAAAAATCCTGATGTTCTGGATGTTAACAGTGAGACTCTAATGATTATTACAGGCTAAAGATATATTCTAAAAGCCATCGAGTCAACAAAGTGACTCAATGAAGGAGCTTCCACATCATTATCTCACTAAGGTTTGCTGGTCTGCTCACATTAGACCAACTAGGCTGCTGAGACAAAACCCTTGAGTGCATTGAGTTGAACGAAGCTGCATTTTATTGCTTCTGAATCAACTGTAAAGGGAAGACTGTTACTTATTCTTTTAATCGAAGCTGATATTGTTGCAAACTGCGTATTCTGTGCAGAGCCATAACTTTTTAGGTAAAGACGAGTAAAAGGAAGAAAATAAAAGTGTTGTAAGAGAAACAAGCTGTTCAGTTCTGCTGGATATTACAGTACCTGCATTCCACTAAGTGCCGTCTGTCCGAGTTTGGTGTTTTTTGACTCCAGAGCCATCTGCAGAGGCAGCAGACAGCGCTCTCTGGAAGCACAAACAAACTCCGTTAGCATTAATGCTAACATGCTCATACCTGTCGTTCATCTGACTGTTTGACCAAAATACTGCAATTCTTATCTGCTGGATATAATCAAGCCACAATTGAACTAACAGGAAACAGATGACTGACTGATAGCTGCATGAACACAACCAGAAAGCATGCGTGACAGGTTTCATAAAGCAAAACGTCTGAGAACAGATTTTAAGTGCAACCAGAGTCAAGTCAAAGCAGCAGCCTGTTTTTCACCCAGTTAAATGTGTGACATGAGTATTCATCTACTACATTCTACTACTACATCCCATAGTGCCTGATGCAGTATATATCAAACTGCTGAACAGCTACAGTATTTAATAGGAAGTGAGATTTTGGAGAGGAGTAAATGACAAGGTCTCAGTCTCGGCCTCCAGATCAGACTCCTCCTGCTGCTGATGAAACTGTGCAAACTTCAAGTTCAGAACATCAAGTCACAGAGACGATTTACACGAGCCTCTGACCTCTGACTTCACATTTCATCCAGCCCAGCGACACACAGAGCTTCCCCTATCAGTCTATCCCCTCCATCATCTCTGCCTGTGGTGGTGCTGAAAGGGTCACTGAGCTCCATCGTTTAGTTCAGCTTATTTCAATTTTTCAACATGTTATTATTAGACACAATCAGATTTCTAATAATAATGAAACCACCAATAAATGTTTGCAAATAGCTGTTTTGTACATCAAAGACAGTGAAGCAGAAATGTGAGTTTGTGAGGCTGTTTCCGCCTCGAGCCACACACACGCAGAGATGTCAGAGCTGACGCTGATGGGTTGGAGATGCAGTCGCACGCTCGGTGTGTCTGGGCTGTTAGCGCCCAGCAAAGGCTGTGAACCTGTGATAACTGCACAAGCTAATTACTTCCTGAAGACGTCACTTTCAGGCATTTCTAAGCTGGACTGTGCAGACAGCAAAGCACCGAGTGTACCGAGTTAACCCAGTGCCAAGATGATAAATGAGCAACTTTAGTGGAAATCTGCTGCCTTTAATGTTGCTTGTTTCCTTGATGTTGGATTGTGCTCTTTACACCGTTTGTCCTGTTTCTTCTTTACATTTAACTCTAGATGGTCGTTGATGATATGTGACATAATCCAAACTAACATTTATGTCAGCTCTGCCCACGGCTCACAAAAGTGTATTTATAGATTGATAATAAATAACTTCAATCAGTTAAAAATAAAATGTCTCAGAAGCCAAATCCGTTTTGTAACCCAGCAACTGTGTTTGAACCACGAAGCTGATTCTCTCCATTTCTTCTTTGTCTTGTTTTCTTCTCCCTCTCATTATTCGGAGCTGGTTGAGTCACCGCGCTCGGCCGCTGAGAGCCGGCTGCGGGGCTTTATCTGCGAGCGCTCAGGCTGCTCTCAGCTGTCACAACCGCACTGGTTCAAACGGGCTGCGAGGAGCCGCAGTTGGCACGGCAGCCGGCCGCCTCCGGTGAGCTCAGACATCGTTCACGAGCCACGGAGAGCAACAAATGAAACGGCACAGAGAAAGCAGCATGAAGACACAGTGCTTCGCTTCAAAAAGCAGAAAGAAATCTGGAAAAGAATCTCAAAGTCAACAGCAAAACAAAAACAGCTTAAAAGGCCCAGAACCATCTATCAGCTGCTCAGAAATGATCAGAAAGCCCCCAAATTCAGCACTTCTCAGATTACTCATATGACAGAATTAATAAAAACGTCCATTTTCAGTCTAAATATACATTTTCTCAATCAGTCTATCAATCGGGCACTTCACAGCATGGACAGGCTGGACGGCTCCCTCAGTTCGTAGGTGTCCTCTTTGTTCGAGTGGCTGAGAGCCCGTTTCGTAACAGAGGCCTGAGACGGAGGAGCACTGGCTGAGAGCCGTCACACTGCATTACAAAGACATTATCATCAATATTTAATCTAATAATCTCTAATAAAACAACAGAGGTTATTGAATGAATAATTTATGGTGCCTTGAGCTGCAACAGCATCCAGAATTTATGGCACCTTCATCACAGTCCAACGGCCACCAGCAGCAGCTCTCCGTTCACTTTACATTCACGTTTTATACGTTTAGAAACTCTTAACCAGAACGCCAGAAAAACAGAGCGAGCTTCGACGTCCATGCTCAGCAACAACGGATGGAAAACATGTTCTGTGTTCCTGCAGAGGAAAATGATCTTAGAGGAGTTCATCAAAAATAAATGTTGGACTTTAAGTCTGAGCAGCAGCCTCAGAGCATTTCTGGCTACAGTCACCAAACAGCTGTGTGCATTTGGAAATTTGATTTTCCAGGCGTGATTTCACAGACACAGTTCACAGAGTACAGCCCTGATTCTGAAAAAATAATGGGACACTGCTTGAAACATAAATAAAAACACAATCAGTCGTTTTCAATCAAACTGTGTTTACTGAGTCCATGACGTCATCTCCTTCATCCAGTCATGTGTTCACAGTGTGAGCGACTGAGCCTTTGCAGGACGCCCCAATCATGATGCTCTCACCTGTTACCAGTGAGCCTGTTTACCTGTGGAATGTTCCAGACAGGTGTTTTTGGAGCGTTCCACATCTTTCAGTCTGTGAAACGTGCTGCTGCATCAGATTCACAATAAGAGATATTTACAGAAATCAATGAAGCTGATGAGGAAGAACATTAAACATACTGACTTTGTGCTGTTTTCAGGTCAGTTTATGTGACGAAGGATCAGCAGATTATCACATTCTGGTTTATTTGTTTTACGTAGCGTCACAGCTGCTCTGGAGTCAGTGTTGTGCAGTGACGTTTACAGACTTCTAATTTAGGAAGAAGAGAGAACTGGGACTCGATATGGGAACATACTCTGAGGTAAAGTACTAGATTGATATTTGGAGAGAAAAGAGGATCTGTGGATTCCTAGTTTGTGTCTCATTGAAATGTTTTTCTATTTTTCAAGGAATTTATGTTTCATTCTTAGTATTAAAGGAAAAAATCCATTAAAAATCTGTTCGCGCTGTCATTGATTTGCTTTGTGGAATTCATGATCAGCTTCTTTTCTTAAAATATTTCTATCTGCTCCTCTGCAGCTGGACCTCATTTCCTGTAAACTGCTGTCATCAGAGTCTTCCTCATGCAGGAAAAGCACTTTTGGGTGTGTGGGGAGATACAAGCTAAAGTGTTTCAGCCTCTCTGCTCCTTTTAAAAAACTAATTGCTAATCATTATAAATCATAATAATAACCCTAATGTGCTGTCGCATTGTGCAGGTTTGAACGTAAAGCTCCTCCTCCCTCCACGAGGTGTGAATCACCACTTCTTTGACAGCCGTGTTGCATTGGATTGCAGGATCTTGGACAGACAGATGTTATTGAGTCCAGCTCCTCTAAATTCATATATTCTCTGCAAATTATACTCTAGTGTTTACTGTTGAGCTTAAGCTGAGAGATGTGTAACACTTACAGACACGCACAGTTCAATATTTGCATTATCATCCCGGGAAATATTTGATCATTCAAATGAGCCTGAATCATACACACTGTGTAAAACCGAGGCGTATCAGCCGCGGCGCTCAGAGAGGAACAGTTTGAATTTCAATATTCACTCTATCTGCTCCCTGCAGTAAAAGCACAGGCTGTACAGGGTGAGCGGCTGAGAGGCAAAGCCAACTCGTCTGACAACGTAATTCAAGCATTTCAGGTGGTCTAACAAACCTTCTGACACCAGCGTTTGGAAATGCATCACGTCGACACCGGTTCACAGTATGAACTCTGTTTTCTATCACAGAGAAGATTTTCAGCCTGTTTGATGTTTGTTTAAAGTCTTTTTTTTTTTTGAGCTGAAGTGAAATTAAATCTGTCTTTTAACTTACCGAAGTTGTGAAGGGGAAATCTTGGCTGATCCATTCTGCGACTCGAGGGTTTCTGTAATTTAATGCAACAAAGACAAAACTGTGATTAACAATGTGACGCATCTTGTGCCCCACACAAAAGCTAACATCAAAAGCATTTCATGATGTTAGCTCGCTAGTTAGCATAGCACAGTCGTCCCGATGCAAAGGCTGTGAATTAAAAGCTCCATTTCTAATGTTTAACAACTTTGCAGGGAGGTGTTCATTCCACATTCACCTTCCTGCTGACAGAAATACTCTCAAGAGCACCAAGTGTGTATTAATCCGCCGCTGAAAATAGTCCCAAAGAAATGCACTATTCTGCCTGTTAGAGGAACTTTGCTTAAAACTGCAGTGACCAGCTGTTTTAATAAGTTACCGAGGCCTCTTTTTAATCAAAATACACACCTGTGACTCATTAACTTTAAAAATTTGTGTCTTCAGGAACAGTTACTGAAATAAGTGCGGCTTTGTGCTTTGACAAAGCTAAACGTCAAACGTGTAATTACAGCTCGTTAAAAGCAGTTCAGTCATTGAGAAATTTCACCTTGGCTTCACACTTTCACCTAACAAGGGACACACTGCTGCATTTTTCCTGCTGACAGCTCGAGCACACAGCATAAATCTCCCGTCGCCTGCACATGTTTCAAGGTTCAGCGCGCCAGCTTGCCCTCGCGCTGTGTACAGCCATATGTGCGCCCTGCGTTTCGAATGTGTGTCGAAGGCGGCGTTCTTCACCTTCAGAGACAAGCTGCACGTTGATTAATGTTACGGGCGTGTCCCCAAACATTTCCAGGCAGGTGAAACATAACTGAAACACAGCGCAAGAGATAATGTCTTTCACCCCTGAGACCTCCGTCGAATCACACACTCTGCATTTTTGTGTGTGTGCAGTCATGCATGGTCCCAAGGTCTGCAGCTCACTTTGGTTTAAACATGGCCTCGGAGAGCGTGTGTGTGTGTGTGTGTGTGTGTGTGTGTGTGTGTGTGTGTGTGTGTGTGTAGCAGTGCGCGATTGTCCCTTCATCAGCACAATCTGAACCCATTCTCTGCTTGCTGTGTCACAGAGTTTCACCTGCCACCAAAAGGTCAGGCCGGCCCATTGTGCCTATTAATTCTAATAATATCTCCACTGACGTCAGTCCAGAGCCTTTTCTCCTTTTCTCTGGGATTGTTTTCAACCAGTTTAGTCTTCCCACACACAGTTATGACACCTCCATTGGTTTCCACTCAAAGTCCGAAAACACGTTTTCCCTTGAGATGGTTCATCGTGGTTTCCAAGTCATGGCGCTGCAAAGCAGAACAACCCTTTTAGTCGAGCACGAGAGGAGCCGTGAGTCAGCAGCCATGTCAGCACTGATGACTGTTATTGTTCTGCTGTTATGTCTTTCTTCTATTAGTCTGCTGTGAGACTGGAACTGACAGCCTCACGTCTTCTCTTTCATGCCTTCGTTAAAGGACTACGGCCATCATATAACACTTCACATTCAAAAGCACAAACTATATAAATACTATTGAGGGTTTTGTTACAGTCACTGCTTAACATTATTCATAGAGCTCACAGCTCTTCAGAGGTATTACTGTCTGTTCATAGTGCTCTTGTTGTACTTTGTCTCATTTTTTGGGTCCTTATGATCATTGTTTCACAGCAGACTGAAGTACAAAGCTACAGGTTATTGAGGTTACTGCATTCTTGCTAATGACATATACACCTTTAAATTCATGTTTACACAAAATACACAACTCAATGTGACCACTGTTGTTCCTAAATATTGTTTTTTCTTGTCAGTCTGCCCTTAAATTTATGATTAAAGGTCCAGACAACTTCATTTAAGACACATTTAAACAAACTCCCACAGTGTCCCACAGCTGCCACCTAAAATCAAGTTTAGACATGAAATTTGGACATTTCTGAGAGTCTGAAGCTGTGTTTAAAGATATTTAAGGAATGTCTGTCCACAGACACAACAAGTGAGGAAGGACTCAATGATCTGAGCAGGTTAAGGTAGAAACTGATGCAAAAGTCTGCTAGAATGGTGCGTTTAAGTGCAATCTTGAATACAGGAAATTAGGCCTTCCTTATTGGAAATGATCTTACATTAAAAAGGGATGCTGCACGATCAGATAGAATTATTTAAGATGAAAGAATTAGAGGTTGAAATGTCAGGCTTTCATTTCCAGCTGTGCTACTGGTCAGCAGGTGCAGCTTTTCCTCCTGTTTTGGATGATGAAGCTTCATGGAAAGCCCCTCCACCCTGTTTCAGGGGTTGACCACCGTAAAATAAATTCTCAAGACAGATTTTCCCTCGAGATGTCTGGGTTTCTCGTAATATAGCTATTCAGTAGTTTCAGACAGAGGCCTATGGGATTAGCTCTCTGCTTCCTAGAGGCTAGCAGGTGGACACGGTGGCAGATCTTCCCCATCCCTCTGGCCCCCTCCTGCAGCCGGAGAGCCGGGAGGCTGCTATGCACTCACCGCAGGCGTAGACGCAGGCGTCGCGGATAGCTTTGTGCTTGTGGCCGGACGCGTCTTTCTGCAGCTTTCGCAGGATTTCCTCCATGCTGGATCCAAACAACCCACGAATTTTGAATGTCAGACAACACAGACGGTTTGTGTACGTGGGGGTTTGCGTGCGGCGTTTTAAGGGTGCACTGACAGCGGCAGCATCCCTGAACCCCCCAGATGAAGGCGATGATTCATTCCCAACGTCCAGCCAATGATGTCAGGCCAGCCGTCAATCCTCTGACGGTGGAAGGAGGAAGCGTCTGAGCTTTTCTGCACAAATCCGCCGCTACGGCTTCCAGAAAGAACAGCGACGATCATAAGACATCTGACAAACACGCATCATAACCTGTCCCCCATTCAGCGGTGCACAAACTCAAAGAATAAACGCTCTGCCCTCATCTTCGTCATTTATTCCTCAGTGTTCGCGTGTTTTGAAATCCGTTCCAGCTGATACTTGTGTTCCTCAACCGATCCAGATCCGGTTTCTCATATCCCGCAAAATAAGCTGCTTCCACGCCAGGAGAACACTGCAACGCCTTCCGCCAAAAGGTGGATTTCTCTCCAATCTGGCAACACAGTATTTACGCCGCTTCACCGTGGGGAAGCTTGAAACTGTGGCTCGGGACAGTGGAGGTACTGGACGGGATTTCCTGCTTCTGAGAGGGGACAGGTGGAGGAAGCTAACACGGAGCTGCCTTCAGAATAAAAGACGTGTTCACACCGAGCGAGAAAATAAAGTAAACTTCTGTTTAGTCTTTTCTGTAACAAAATTTCCTTGACATTGTTTTTACTTGTTCTGCATTTTAAAGTGTAGTTG
This sequence comes from Chaetodon auriga, assembly GCF_051107435.1. NCBI lineage: Eukaryota > Metazoa > Chordata > Actinopteri > Chaetodontiformes > Chaetodontidae > Chaetodon > Chaetodon auriga. The sequence goes on along the minus strand of NC_135084.1, from coordinate 25,791,644 downwards.
TCTCTGCTGTCTGGCACAAATTCGGAAATGTTTGTTAGCATGCTAGCATGCTAACATCCCTGATTAAAGTCCTATTTAACAATAGCATGTTCGATGCTATATCAGTAACATTACCATTATGACGATATAAATCAATAAATGTTAATTAATTTATTTATACTGACCTGAACATCAGGGTCACGTGAGGGGGCAATGAAGACGAGCACAACAACATAAAAAAGTTGGCTAATGTTAGCATGATGATAAAGGCTAAGTTAGGTAACGTTACTGTAGCCTGAGAGTACGTTAGCGTATTGAGGCCAAACAATTACTGAGCGTGTGTTTAGCATTTTAATATGCTAATTTCTAGCATGTAACATTTAGGATTTTAGTGCAACATTTCCACATTCGGCAAAAGTTATTTTAACAATAATCGCAACACTAGAAAACCCGAAGAAGAAGAAGGTGTAAGGTTGCTAAGCAGGCTTGTTTCATCATTCTTCTTCTTCTACTACTCTGTTTATTACAGCCATACATAACGTAGCTTATACCGTAAACTCTGCCGAAACTACACTTTGCGTAACCTAGTTTATTTGCCCCGAACCAATTTATGGAAACGCGCTTAATTTGTGTTTTTCTTTGTTTTCTCTTTTTTGCAACACTTCAAAATATCTCTTAAAATTTGCAAGACAATGGATGGACACACGGCTGCTGACAGGAAGTTCGTATTCTGTCGCTGACTGAGGTGTTTGGAGCGTCTTGACTGACTGCAGCGGTAGATGAAAGGAGGTGATCTTTAAATTCAGTAGGATTCAACAACCACCTCGTCAACATGGACTGTATTATATTATATAATCAACAGTTCATAACAAAAACAAAGTATCTTCAAAGGACCTTCAGTTTAATGTCCTTAGTAAACAATGTGTAGCTGTGCATGAGGGATGGAGATGATTGACACTCAGTCATTTATGTATTCATTTATTCATATATTCATTGGCTTGACCCGCCTACTCCTATCAGGATCATGGAATGGGCCAATAAAGGATAAGGCCACAAAAGGAAGGTGAGATAATGAAATGAAAGCAAGATGACAGATGGCAGGTGAACAACAGTATTCAAAGGTCATTATATGAAATCCCAGCAGGTGGATTAAACAGCACGAGAGGCTCCAACAATGAACTGCAAAGAGATGAGAGTGATGAGGCTGATTCTCACTCAGACAGTCGTCCAGCCATGACTTTAATTAGAGGATTAATGAGATCCTAAAAGACAACAAAGGAAGAGGAGGCTTTGCTTCTAAAGTTTTGAAGGGCTAAACTCCACATAAATATCTAAGATTTAAACTTTCCACAGTATAAAATGGACATAACACAGCGTGTGGAGGCCATTAATGCTCCGTCTGCTCTCTGTAGGCGTCGTGAATATTTCCTAATGTGTTTTTTATGGCGGCCTATATTTGATGATCTGTTTGACACGTGCTGCTTGTGTGTCTCCTACTTTACTCTTGTAAACTTTGTCTATGAGTCTTATTTTTCTCACAATAGGATGAAAGTTTTAGCTATATTTCATGGCCAAAGGTATTTGTGGACACCTGTACATTACATCCACATCTGAACATGTCATCCCAAAACTAAAGACTACAGCCACCCCCACAGAAAGACCACTAAGTGTTTGATCATCCCATGGCTGAAAAACTTCTATATTTTCTGCTTATTATGAACTAACTGTTTGAGCAAATATGGTCAGAGATTGTCAGCAACTTTAAAATAAGTTGCTGACATTATCAAAAATGCTAACATCGGGGGAGCACTCAGTCAGGACCAAAGTTGCCACTTAGCTGGTTGACCTGCCTCTAATACACCAATTAATCATGTAGCTTTAAATAATTAGATTTTTCTTGTCATGGTGTTGTTGAAATGTAGCTGATGTGAGCAGTTTTTGATGCTTTGATAGCAAATTGGTGTAGATGCATTAAAAAAAAGCTTACTTATTCCCAGAGCTACGTGCACAGGGGTTCCAGTATGGTGGCAAGAGACGGCTGGAGTCAGTCTGCAGCCTTTGGTGCTTTACATTGTCTGACTGCAGTGCTGCTTCAGGTTATAACAGGCCTTTGAAGGGAGACGTCCTTTCAAGCAGTCTGACCCGTTTAACGTCGGAGACTCGTTTGTGCAGTAGGCTATTTTCTGCAGCCCTCTGGACCCTGATTAAATGTGACTTTGTGGAGTAAAAGCAACAATGTCACCTGCTAAAATCTCTGTTTCATCCATATTTTTTGATTTTCTTTTTGTAAGACAGAGTTTCACAAACGTTTTCATGTCACACCCTCTCACACACCTGCACTGTAAGGCAGTGACCTTCATCAGATGCTACACTCACTCTGTTGAGTGATTATTATTTAAGAACATAAGACTCTCCGAGGCGTCCCAATATAAAGCTGAGGGGTGGCAAGACGAATAAAGACATAAGAAAAAAACACGTGTTATACAAACTTTTGCTTATTATCTCCACCAGACGTAAGCCTGGATATGTCTGGTTGTAGATACCATTGCACCCACTGACCTAATATTTTATGTGCACTTTCACATTTCAGGTTCTTTTGCTGCCATTTTCGATTTGACATTGATATTTTACTCCCCTGGTTTTTCGGAACCTGCAGACTGTCTCCTCTTCATTCCACTGCGCTCATGTATACACACAGCCTGTTTTATTTATCATTTTTTTAGCCCAGTTTTATCTCCATCAAACAAGAAAATCCACTGTGGCTGAACTTCCATCAGCTGTGATGAAGGGTCACAAGGTTGCTTCATTTTGAGGGTGCACAAGCTGACAAACAACTTCCAGTGGATCAATTTGAAGTTAAAAGCAGTCACGCTGTTTGGAGGGCCCCAGGTAACCCACTGGTGATCTTTCGGGACCCCAGACCCCATTCTGGGACCTACAGCATTTAGTGATTTTTAAAACTCAGTTCTGTGGGTGAATGTTGACATTGGTAGGTAAGAGAAATACATGACACTGCACTGTCTTTCCCTCCAGTTTAAAAAGTAAACTTGAATAAATACATGAACATCTTACTGAGAAAAAGAGGGAGCTCCAGCACGAGCAACAACAGGCAGGGGAGGCTTATGGCCGCTTGGAGGCGCTACTATGCAAGGCTATTGACAGCATTAGTATCATGTCCACGTATTGGGTGATCATACAATTGGGCCCAAATTAGAAAATGATGAAAAGGCTTCGGGAGCAGTTTGGGCTCCTGCTCTCACGTCCAGCAACATAAATCTCATACGTTTTAGAAGTGAGATGAAGGCAGATTGTATATCTTCTCCTTATACTCATAATTTAACTCCTCCGCTCGAGTTGTGAATAGCAAAATAACTTGAAGAGGGAATTGGGGGAAATTTACACTTCAGCTTCCTCACGTCGGTCACATGACGACAGACCGATCTTTAAAATGAAACCTGTCTCCATGAAAAAAAAAAAAAAATCACTTCACTATGACGTGTACTGTCCTTAAAAGTGAGATGATCAAAGATAACCCCTGAATCAAATCAGAACGAGAGCCCAGCAGAGTCTGTGCTGCTGTCAGCCTAAACTGTTACAGAACGTCCCCCAGTTTTTCTTGGATGGATTATTTGAATAATAGTAGCAATTTTCTTAAATACCCGACGACGGCCCGCTTTTTGACACCATTCACATTCTGCGTATCCCCCCCCCCCCTCTCTCTCTCTCCTGTGTGTGCGTGCGCGCGCGTGGAGATAGACGCTTAATGACAGGCGATACCAAAACACGTTTGAAATCGACGTAGCATTTCTTCATTCTGCGCAATTACGCACGGTCATCCATGGACACAGCTTGTCCTTGCCAAGACATTTTCAGTCGAATGAACCCCAAAAACGGCTCAGGAGATTTTGTTTTCTGCGAATCATTTGTTTAAATGTTTAGATCGTAGGTATTCGGCAGCCTATAGGCTGTCCAGCATGTCTTTTGACGTCACGCGTCAACTTTTGTGATATGCGCGTACTGCGGTTTTTAAGTTTCGGTCTCTGCACAACAGGCTGAGAAGTGGGATGGTTGGATGGAGTGGCTACAGACAACAGGAAATAAAATCGAATTTTATAGGTCAGGTATTTTGGGAATACGCCTGAGGCGCGCCACGTGCGTAATGACGAGTATGCCCCTAAATAGAAGAATTTAGGCGTCGAGGCTTTATGAAGGCAAAGCGAGTATGCCAGAGTAGTTTACCCTGAGGGGGCAGTGGAAAGGAATTACTCATTTCTCACACCAACACCGGCACATCAGTGTGCGTCTATGTCATCACCGGTCGGGTCTCCAAGTCCATGGATAAAAAGGAACAGAAGACAACAGAATGGTTGTTGTTGGAACGAGTAACGGAACCTTCGGTGGTGCAAACATGAGGTCGTCGTTTATGATAGAGGACAGGGTCGGTGGTGAAGATCCCGGGGGCTCCACCAACATGATGATCTCGGAGGCTCTTGCGCCCCGGCTGTTGATGATTGCGCAGGGCGCCGCAGAGGCTGCAGCAGCGGCAGCAGCGACTTCTCCGTCCACCTCCAGTCAGCCGCAGGTCATGGAGACGAACGGGACCCGGTGCGGCGAGCAGATCCTGAGCTACGGCCGGGTGGAGAAGGTCCTGATCGGCGGGGTCCTCACCATGCTCACGCTCTCCACCATCTGCGGGAACTTACTGGTGGTCATCTCCGTGTGCTTCGTCAAGAAGCTGCGCCAGCCGTCCAACTATCTGATCGTTTCTCTGGCCATGGCGGACCTGTCAGTGGCTCTGGCTGTGATGCCGTTCGTCAGTATCACAGACCTGATTGGAGGTCGGTGGATATTCGGACAGTTCTTCTGTAACGTTTTTATCGCCATGGATGTGATGTGCTGCACAGCGTCCATCATGAGTCTGTGCGTAATCAGCATTGACAGGTGAGATGAACTTGTTTTATGCCTTTACCAAAGTGAAGATGTCTTGCATCGGAAAAGCCGTGAAACAATATGTCCAATATATCATATGAAGCTATCTGAGAATTATAGAGACAAAGCAGAAAAGACAGCAGGGCAGATGTGAAACGCTGAAATATTAGCACCCTTATTTTTATTAAATTGATTGATGAAACTTTTACGCATGCAGAAACAAGATTTTTCACGTATCGATTTGGTCAGAAATACACATTCTGGCAATAGTAGCACTTTCTTCCCCACTCACTCTATTCTTATAAAATCCCATTACGCAGTCTGTTTGGGTATTTTAGCTCATTCCTCCGCCACACTGAAACATTGGATTTGTGTTATGGGGGCTCGAGCGCGGAGGCTCATTGTGGCTCAGGGTCTCCCTCAAGGACAAATTTGGTGAGACAGAGTGGCTGATGTGGGGATCAAACGTGTGACTTTTCGTCTTGGTTCTTTGTCCACTGTTCACCGTCTAACTAACCACGACGCTGAAAAAGGTCAGTGAGAGCTGAAAGCGTTCAGAAGTGATGTGATATAAATGACTCTTAAACTAACCCAAATTTAAAATAAAAAAAAAGAAAAAAAAAAGCTGTAATAATTGATTTCTCCTTTTTGTTACAATCTGATTTCATTAACTTAATCAGTTTGATAAAATCATGAAATAATTTCCTGAACACGCACACCTGCATGTGCTGCAGACTCTTAAATCCAGCATGTAAATATTGTTTTAGACAATATTTTTCTTGTGACTTTGAGTGTTGAACAGTTTAAACATAAATCAGTTAATAAGTGTGTCCTCTGACCACATTTCCATGCACTGTTGACCAGAGCTGTATTTAAAACTGATCACATATGGTCCTTCTCAGCATCTTGGAGCTTCTCTTTCATTAAATTACCCAATTTCCCACCTGGGAGCTGCATATGGCAACCACAAAGCGTTAAGCACCTTGCTCAAGGGCACCTTGTTCAGGGTGGGGGAGCATCACTTACTCAGGATAAGACAAGGCCACACTAGAAGGAAAAAAAAAAGGATGTAAGAGAATTAAGGTGAATTTGTTTAAGAAATCTTTCAATCTATTTTTCTCTGTAGGTATTTGGGTATCACAAAACCCCTGACTTATCCTGTCCGGCAAAACGGCTGCTGCATGGCCAAGATGATCCTTTCCGTGTGGCTCCTCTCAGCCTCCATCACCCTCCCCCCTCTTTTCGGCTGGGCGCAGAACGTCAACGACGGCAGAGTCTGCCTCATCAGTCAGGACTTCGGCTACACTGTGTACTCCACAGCTGTGGCGTTCTACATCCCCATGTCAGTGATGCTGATCATGTACTACAGGATCTACCGGGCAGCCAAACTCAGCGCTGCCAAGCACACCATCACCGGCTTCCCCAGGGAAGGGGAGCACGGTGCAGGGGTGGCTCCCCGAGGGGGAGGAGGGCATGAGGCTCACCAGCCAGCAGTATCAGGAGAAACAGGAAGTATTGAAGGGACAGAGGCTGAGCTGGAGGAAGAACCTGAGGAAGAGGAGGAGAGCTTGGACTGTGTGGCAGCTGCGCTGAAGCTCCAGCGTGAGGTGGAGGAAGAGTGCAGCACGCGTGTCTCTCGCCTCCTCAAGACCGGTGAACACCACCAGCGCCGGAAGAGGAAAAACCAGTCCATCTTCAAACGAGAGCAGAAGGCGGCGGCCACTCTGGGCATCGTGGTCGGCGCCTTCACCTTCTGCTGGCTGCCGTTCTTCTTGGTGTCCACCGCCAGGCCGTTTGTCTGCGGCGTGGAGTGCAGCTGCGTGCCACTCTGGCTGGAGAGAACTCTGTTGTGGCTCGGGTACGCCAACTCCCTCATTAATCCTTTCATTTATGCTTTTTTCAACCGCGATCTGAGGACCACCTACAGTAATCTCTTGCGGTGTCGCTACAGGAACATCAATCGGAAGCTGTCGGCGGCCGGCATGCACGAGGCTCTGAAACTGGTGGAGAAGCCAGATACTGATGTGTAAACCTGGAGGTCATCAGCGATGCTGCAGAGACCAACAGGGACAATCGCCAGGGAAAACGCTCAGTAGGGCTAAAGCTGTGGCACAAGGCCACCACGCAGCCAGACTTTGTACGATGGTTACTGAAGGGAGATGAAGCAGGATGCTGTGATTAAATGGATGCACATGAAGGTGCACAGAAGAGGACTGAGAAAAAATTGAGCGAAAGGTCTGAACAATGGCTGCCAGTGCAGCGTGCTCACAGCTGCTGAACGTACATTACCCCCATGGGGATGTCCAACGATTGCAAAGGTGGTCACTACCTGAACACATTCAAACCTGGCTGCTGCCCTGCTGAACAGTCTTTTGCACATTATACTGTTAGAGAAGCTCGTGGAGCTGCACACTGGCTCTGCACTGGGCCACCACCATGCATGGAAGTTCTCAGTTGCCGGTGTCCTGTTTTTTCAGTTTGAGCCAAGGAAAGCTTGTCCTCACTAACAAACATGGTCAAGTTTTTGGCGCTCAGTTGGCCCATGAAGCTAGAACACCAAATATCTCTGGTTATCTCGGCGACACTGTTTCCCACTGCTTCTAAAAGTTGAATTTGCGGACACGTTTTGATCAAAACTCAACTGACATGTAAAATTTGTACACAAGTGAATAGCCACGCTGTTCTGGGACAAACCTTATTTTAGAGGTCAAAGTCGCTCCTTGTGAAGACCTGCTGTACCGGATATGACTTTCTATCTTTTTACCATTAAGTGTTGAATGTGCCAAAACCCACTCATGACCACTACTTTGCTGAAAAACTATTTATGGATCAATTTATTTTAAAATCAGGCTGCTAATTTACGAACAATCATTTTTAGGAAATGACGCTGTGAGGAACCAGTAGGTGATGGGATGGACGCCAACATGTTAGAGAGAAGAAGAACACCTGGGATGTTTTTCGACGTGTCTGTGCCTTTTCTTCAGTTGTTAAAAGTTTGGCTGCACATCAGAGTCTCTTTTCAAACTATGCACCTCATGTTTTAGATTTGACACAGTGTGCGACGGTCCCCCGGGCGCTCCGCGTTAATTATGGCTCAGTCACACAATAGCTTGTGAAAAAGGCATTTTCAGGCAAAAGCTAACGTAGGAGTGGATCACGATTAAAACTCTCGGCTTTCACACTGGCCTACTTTTCTCTTCTACATTCACAGTGACACTCGCTCAGTCTTTGAGGTCTTATCAATTCAACAATTGAGTGTTTTTCCAGGAAATTTGAGAAAATAACCAACAGCCCAAACCTCAAAGATAATCGATTTACATTGATAGAAAACAGACAGAAGCAGCAAATCCTTGCATTTGAGAAGCTGGTACCTGCACAATTTTGGCATTTTTGCTTGATAAATAACTCAAAACCCCCTGAAAACACGATTTAAAATCTTACATATTTTTCTAGAACAAAGAAAAGTCTCAGTGATTTATTAAACATTAAACACTGAAGCTAATCTGTGTCATCAGGACGGTGTGGGCGTGTGTGATCGGATTTGATTGACAGCGGCCAGGTAACATATCGCACAACCGTCGTCCACTTTTGACTCCAATGTTGCTGATTGGTGCATAGCAATATGTGACATCATCTTTTTCCAGCAGAGCCCCGCTGGCTTCAAACGAGCGAGAAAATCCAGGACAAAACATGACGACAAGAAATGTTCCTGTGAAATAACCAAACTGTTCAAACCTGGCAGAACATTCAGTTCTCATGCGCAGCCCCGTCACACTTAATAGTAAGAAGCTCATTGAGAAAGTAGGTATTAAACAATTCATCAGTTATTGAACCTATTATTTCAGTATTATAGCCACCAACTTCAATTATGCACCCTGGAAGGTGTCAGACTTTTAGAAACGAGGAGTAACTCTTTTACCTGCTCATCTTCTGCTATTATTGAGTTCTATGTGACACTAATTGCACAGACACAGTAACTAATATAGCAGTCTCCTGGGCTGTTAATGTAGGTTGAGGCTCAGAATAGGAATCTGATCTGAGAGCAGATGATCGCAGGTATTTCATTGGGGTTTGCAAGCGCCTCCCACAGAGATTAGGAGACTCTCAGCTCAGAGGTTTATCGTTTTAAAGCACAGGTTCGGCTCTGAGTGAACCGCAGCAGTGATTTAATGCACATATTCTGTACATGCACATTAAAATTCCAATTATGTTAATGCATATCCTGTGTACAATAACAGGAATAAGCTCCTCCTGTGTGTGAGTGTAAGCACCCTGAACATGACAGCTGGGACATGCTTAGTCCTGTTTATGTCAACATTTTCAGCATGTTAATTCTTGTTTCTGCAGTCTTGATGTTGTGTTTTCAACACTTCAAGGGTATAGACTGGACTTTTTACTACTGGAATAGTCTGTGCTGCTGAAAATTTGTCCTCATTAGGTTGAATTTTTGCTGCAAAGTGAGCAGGAGCAACAGAGGGCAGTTAGTGTAAAAAGAAATCTCTTTTTACTGAGGAAGCGTGAGGTCTGTAATTGCCACCTTTATTGTACTTCTAATCTTTAATTAAAGCTGCTCTGTGAAAGATTATTTAATACGAAACTACACCCAACTTCTGAGCCTTAATCACAGAAAGAGACTGCAACAGAGGTGCTGTATATTCACCCACTGTGCCAAAAGAAAATGCTGGCATTGGCTCGGATCAGAAAAAGGCCCAAAGTTCATCCAGAGAAAACTCACGAACTCTTGTTTTCACCTTTTTTTCCATCTCACCTTCTATCGGGCTGGTAAACATGAGATGCAGGAAATGTGGGTACTAAACCTGTAGAAAGGTACCTGTTGTGGCCATCTGGAGTCATTACCTTGTGCATTTGTCTGAAGTAAGTCAGACTGAAATGGGTGAAGAAATCTTCTGCTGTCATAGTTCACGGTCCTGCACATTCATGCCTTCAGCCTTCTAAGTAAAGGAATTAGTTCACTTTTGGGGCTGTGAGCAGGAAAGATTGAGAACCACTGAACTGTACCCGGTCTGGTCTGGGCTCTGTGCCGTCATGGCGTAGCTCCATTTCCTGTCATAGAATGTACAGTATGGAGAGTGTGCGCCAGTGAATGTGATCAGGGGCAAATGTTTCCAGAAGAGCATCCAAAACAGAGTCCATCCAGAACCTCTGAGGAGCACAGCGTGATGCATTCAGTATGCATCCAGCATGAGGGAGAAGGGAGCTTATTGTTTACCTGCCACGATCCGCATCACTGGCGCTCTCTGTTTTCGATGGCGCCAGCTGAAGTGTGGATCGAACTGAAAGCTGACAAACAAGAAAAATAAGAAAAACACCCAGTTTGTCTGACACAGTATCTGAGAGAACATCTGTTTCCACACAGGCGGTTTCCAGATGATGTTGTTATTGGGACGACAAAGAACAGGGGAGAAGTGCTGGAGGGTAAATTAAAAGTAGAAACACACCTGCAACATTCAGGTTGTGGCCTCAGACAGGTGACCGAATGTGTCCTCGCACTGAAAAGAACGGAGTTAAAATCCTTTCCCCTTCTGAGTGAGCATCCCTGAAACACTCCACACAAACGTATCTGATCACACGAGTCACCTTCACCGAGCGACGGCCAGAGCTCGCTCTCTTTGAGGTTTCACTCTTCTTCACCTGTGACCTGATTATATTTCTGTTCGTATTATTCGTATTATTGATTAAGTGAACGATGGTGCCAGACTAGCTGCTAGTACTTTTAAGGTGCAACTTTATCACAGAAATCATGACGCCTTAATCTTTCATAATTTGCAGATTTTACTTTGTAGTGTGGTGGAGAATTCATTCCGACCACGGATTTTTATTGATTTTACAATCTATTGATGTTTATCTTTACAGTGACAAGACATAAAAACTCAAGATAGAGGTGCACAGCAGTGGTTCCCAAAATGGGGATCAGGCCCCTGCAAAGAGGGGTCCCTAGATAAATTCAAGAGGTCGCAAGATAATTAATAAGGTACACTATTTTTTTTATTTGTTATAAGCGTTGTTGTATAATTGTGAAGATCTCTAAAAAATAAGAAAATAAAACAAGTCTGAGAAGGAAAAAAATAACTGGTTGAACTGGTCACAACTGCTCTACGTACGCAAACTGTGATTTAAGAGTCAAAGGTCAGAAAGATCAGAAACAAGTGGTTCACTGTACAGTCTGGAAGATGTGGAGATCTGTGTTGATGGCAGCTAAAATGACACCAACCAAAGATCACCTGGAACAAAGATACGATGGCACAACGAGCAACGTGAAGGGTTTGGGTCGTCTCTGTCCGAGGAAACTGGCCTGAAAGGCTTAGAAAATGTCTGTTAACATCAAAAATGATGGTAATTTTAAAGGGCAATGGACAAAACAACATGACAAAAATCTTATCTCGGATCTTCATTATTTAAGATCTGGGTTGAAGAACTGGAGGCGACCGTCTGCCGATGATAGTTACCGTGCCAGAAATGTTTGAAATTTAGATTTGTGTGCCAACGGATGCTCAGCCTGTTGGGGATGTCCTAATCATAAGCTGCTTTTGACCAGAGAGGCCACAGTAAACTGGGCTGTAGTCCTGTTTCAGAGCATTTAATAACCTTTTTATAAAGCAGTTGTACCAAAGGGGATGTTCTTTTTACTGGGATTATACAGTACATACAACATTGATCCTACAGGACTTTGTACTGCCTGCAGCATCAAAGTGCACACAACACAGAGCAGTCCTCTGGGGGCAACTTTGCTTTTATATTCTAACAACCAACACGTGTATTGTGTACATATATTGTGATAAGACAGTAAAAGAAAAGAGAGGCGCCTCCATCGCTCTCCGGCGACCACACCAGTTGGGCTTAATGACCCATAAAGTTTGTCTTGCCATGCTTTATGGGTTTTATCTGCATGGATGCAATGCGTGTTTGACCAATCAAATTGCCAGATTCCTTGTATAATTACCAACACACAATTCCCGTGGACAAGACTGTAAAATATGTTGTAGCTGCTGGTGAAACCGTGTTGTTCCAGTTATGGAAAGTTTTACATTTTTAACTGAACTGCAGGTTTTCTAATAAGCTTTTAAAAGAAGGTTTTATGACCATATCGTAAAAATGAAAGGTTAAAAGAACAACAGGATTCATGGCAACAGATCTTATGTCTTAAGGTGAAGGTGTTCTACCATCAACACTGCAGTGAACAGCCAACAATCAATGGACGAGTGCAGCGATGGAAGTATTCCACCCTGTTTGAAATGTAAATAGATTTTACAGCATGTACAGTTTTATCAGGGCTGTGGATGACGAACCAATGTGGTGAGGTGACATCATTTGCTCAAATTAATCATTAAACACACTTAAAAAATGAGACAGGTTTGTTTCCTGTCAGTGTGAATACCTTCGTTCCTGTGAGCACTTCCTGCTCTGATCACCGCCTTTGAGCCCGTCGCCTAGAAATGACGTCTATATACAACTAATCAGCAAAGCAAATTCTTTCTGAAGGAAGCGTAACGCTAACAGAATGAGGAAATGTTAATTAACACACCTGGCAAGTTGCAAAATGTTGATACCATCACCAACCAACAACCATACAGCTGTTCGATGGTTGTGTTCAGGCACTTGGTTCGTGTTGGGGAAAGATCAGCTTCAATAAAGAAAAAGTCATCAGCAAAGTCGAGATCTTTAACCAAAGTGCTTTTGTTGCCTAAACCTGACCCCAGTCTGGACCTGAACTCTGGATTCTGGTGTCCCAGTCCTGCACTGTGCACCAAACATCCACCTGGACCGCCTCCCTGTGACTCCAGCACGGTGCAGAAATGTTGTCAGCATGATGAATTATGGATGCGAATTAGTTGTATATAAATGTAACCACGAGCAGACAGTTCATGAGCAAGCTGTCACGACAGACACAACATCCTTACGTATATTTGTACAGGAATGAATCACGACTTCATTTGTCATTCTCTGGCTGAGCTGCAAAAATCATATTTTGTAATAAAAACGATCCTAAACATCAACTCCTGCTCTTGTCTCGACCTCATGCAGAACCGTCACCTTAAATAAAGAAGACAAAACATTCAGTGACTTTTCATGGATCATTGGCTTTGTGACTTTGACAGAAAAAGTCAACATTACTGTTTTGATCGTAATGAAATAAAGTACTGCTTGGTGTAAAAATAACTCTTGAAAGTGGAGTATTTGTTTTTCCATCTCATCAACCTGCATCACTTCACTGCAGTAAGGACACAAGTGTTTAAGCTGTCAGCCTCTTAAAACACAAGCAAAGTGCCACAATTGAATTTCCACTATGCTGCAGCATTCGTTTGTGATACTTTAAAGATGATATTGATTTGGTGCGTCGCTCTAGGACAGTTCAGATGATAGAAGGCAGCGCAGTACAGAAGCTGTCACTGTAACTGAGAGGAGTGAGACGCGTATTCAACAGCTCTGACTGCTTTCTTTCATGCAGGCGGTGTGAGGCGAGCCTGCAACCAAGACAAACCCTTCAAAACACATGCACACATTCGCATTATCCAGCAGCAAAATGGAGAGTACGGGGAAAAGGGCTGAACAGCTGACTGTGTAGACGGAGATATGAGATATGCTCGACAAAGACACACAGATGGTTTGCTGTTTAAATTTTGCAGATTGGACTTTTAGTTACACAAACATTAATGTGAAGCGGAGCAGCAATCTAGGCAGAAATAATAAAACCACAGAAAAAAACCTAACAAATAATGAAATGAAGGTTTTCTGAGTGGAGGCAAAGAAACTGTTTCGCACATTTCTGACACGGGAAGAAGTCAGTGGGGCTAAACGGCTCTAACTGTTAATGCCCATCTATCTAAAGCTAAACAAACACAGACTCAGCCTGGAGGTCGTTTCAAACACCTCGTCAGTGTGGATGAGAATAATTAAAAACTACACGGCGATAACTTCTGTTCAATAAAGCATCCATTGTGCTGGAACATTACTTACTTACTAGCTTCTTAATGGCTGCTTTGATTGTGTAACATTAAGCTGAACATTAACGGTGCCAATTAGCACCATCGAGCTCATCAATGACCAAGTACTACTACGACTACGCAGTATATAATCTGCTCCAGTGAAACGTTCACTGTTCATGAAGCCATTAAAGTGCAACCTTTCACTATTGTGTCACATAAATGCAACATACAGACAGAAGGAGTAGACATGTAGTATAATTACTTCACTTTTCAGAACTGGACACTTATCTTTCTGCTGACTTGTGGAGTCTCAAGGAGACGGTCGATATTGTGCATGGAGGGGTCTCTCAACCAGAACACAAATATTTACCTTAATAAATATAATCTTAATAATCGTTTTGGGTCGTTTTGTGCACGTTTGCACTGTGCTGAACACCTTCAGCGACAGAACGTGCTGCAAATGGCAATGAAAAATCAAGCTCCCTCAAGAGTTAGCAATGCTAAGACAAACAATAGTCAGCAATAGAGTGGTTAGCAAGCTAGTTCACCCACTTCCTCCCTCTCTGTCTTGACCTTCCCTGGAAGGTATGGAACCTAGAGGGGGTAAAGGGGATTTGGCGCCACGGCCAGGTGACCGAATGAAACGCACCACTACCGTGAATAAAAATGATGATGACAGTGATTATTAGCTGTCAGCTGGTGGGCCACATCTGTCCTGCTTCTGTTAGTGAATTCAGAAAATGTTCACATCTAACGTTACGGACCAGTAGAAGAGGTCTGGTCCATCCAGAGCGCGACCGTTGATTGAACCAAAAAATCTACATTTCATAGTTGACCAGTTCTGTAGAATCAGAATCACCTCCTAAATCAGAATACATGGGACACAATAACTGGTGGAAACTTAGCTGTAAGATTGTCTGAGCCTTGTCTGCCCTCAAAGCTTCTGATCTGAACTCAGATCTGAAACCGGATTCTGCTTTTACATTTATTTATTTATGTCCTGCTGAATCACATTTATCAGTGGTAAACTAGTAAATTTACAGACCTGTTATGCAACAGCACCTGGTGCAGCGTGAGAGCACAACAGTCTATTCTGGGACATATGAGGAAATTCTTTCTGTGTTACTGAAATAGCAGGCGGCCATTGTTCTTTTCAGTGTGAGGGTTATGATCAATACACGCTTTGCAAATACATCAATATTATTCATTTGCATTTCAAGCTAAAACAGACTGCAGCCTGACAGGAAAATCGTTTTCCAGTCAGTGCAGACGTTTTTCAACACATGAAGCAGCGATGGTGGTATTACACAGTTTGTTTTAATCTGCTCTTTAAAAACACTACAGATGTGGAAAAACCTATAAAAACACCACAAAACATCAAATATGAGATATTCACTGCAGTCAGCATGCATACGTTTAGAGCTTACGCTGTGCTACGAATGGGTTGAGTTAAGGAGGTATAATGACCTTTTAGGAAAAGATACTGTGCATAAATATTGTAGTAAGTGTAGTAATATTGAAGTATTATAACATGAAAGTACAAAAGCCGTGAGGAATTACGCTTTTTTCCCCCCATAAGTGTCAGACGAATGAAACTCTTTGTGAGATAAAATGAAGCCAGGACAACAAAAACAACATTAATCTGTGAACTTTCTTCAAGTCGCTCCCAGAAACACAGACGACTGAGGCTCCAGTGATTCCGTCAAAGATTAGACCTGCTTGTTGATGATAACGACACATTTCCCTGTGACGGCAGCGATGTGGATGGATCCCAGACACAGCTCTGAAAAGTCAGATGAGTCACCTCTTTGATGTATAAATGCGCAAAAAAATAATTAAATCTGTGTTCTTATTAAATCAAATGAGATTAATGAGATTCAAAATGTGAGTGTAATTTTGGAGAAAGGGCGCCAAAGTATATTAGTGAAAACACAGAAAGAGGCAAAAAATAAAGAGACAGCCTGGAAGAAAGGAGGGTGATTCACTGCCCTGCATTCAAGTCATTATATTTCACATTTTTTACATTTAGCTTCTGTTCTCATCCCGAGCAGAGCTCACAGCGTCATGTCCAAAGACCGGGACGTGCTTTCCCCTCAAACCACTGACTGCAGGCAGATCTGCTGGAAAACCTTTACGAGGACCGACGCTGCTTTTCATCCCTAAACCAGCTGATAATAATCTGAAATTAAAAAAAATGTGATGAGTGAAATGTCACACAGCACACAAAGAACTTTCTGTCTGTGTGTAATAATACCAAGCAAGGAAATACGGCACATTAAGAAAATAATCATTAAAATTACTTCATCGTCAGACTACTAAATTAGAAATACTTGTAATAGTACTATAGTGTACTTATGAAAAGTATACTTATTTTCAAGCCCTTTGTAATACACTGTTAACATGCTTGATTAAAGTGTACTTTAGTTTCACTTCATTTGAAGTATATTTAAGTAATATTTCAACACATTGGCGATGTAATACAATTGTACTACAAGTGTGTATTGAATGCTCATGATCCTGATTTTCACTGGTGGATTTAGCAACTATTTACACTTAACTCAAGTATTACTCAAGCGGGACTCCAGGACTACTTGAGTACACTTAAGGGAGACAAAAAGAGCACGAAGTGTACTTAATACATTCTGCATAAAGCATAACTGAAGCATAATATTTGTGTTTTCCTGATGGCTCAGATTCAGACTGTAAACTTCAGTCTTTGGGTTCTTTGATTGAACTCCTGAGAAATCTGAAAAATACAGCAAGTCGTGATATTTTAGATAAAAGTGCACCTCTAGCTTCGTGTCAGGAGTTTGGGGAAAGCTTTTTCAACATGACAATACTCAGCTGAAGCTGCCACAAAGAAAACATCTTCCCAGTTTAGTGTGGGAGAACTTCACTGGCCTGCACGGCTGCCTGACCTCGACCCCGTCCAACACCTTTGGGACGAGCTGGAGACAGCGTCAGTCAGGACGTCAGCGGTGCCGCGAATGTTCTTGTGGCCGAATGGGAGCAAATCCAGCATCAGGAGGAAAGCCTGAAACCAGAAGAGCAGAGACCACGTTAATGACAACGGCTCTGGAGAGACGTGCTGAACGAACGTGTACGGGAGTGATGTCTAGTGTCTTCATGTTTAGTTTCTCTCCTTTTTGAAGTATATTCTGTGTTTCCATCACTTCACTTACATGAACTTCCTGATACTCACCTTAACCTTCACCCAAGACTTCACCCTAAAATTCAGTCATTCATGTTATGGCGACTTGTGTTTCGTCCCCATAGGGAAGGTGAGTCCTCACAATGTAAACAGATTTATGTCCCTATAACATGAGTAATACACATCCAAGCACGCACGCACACACACACACACACACACACACACACACACACACACACACAGGGAGCTGCAGGACCACAACACCAGAAACAAAGAAGAAAAGGTCCTTTTTGGCTCATGGCCGCCGGTGGAGCCGCTGCTGCAGAGTTCAAACCAGCGACCCCGCCGCAGCACGCTGGGCGTCCTTTCACACCACCTGGTGTGTTGCTCAAGGATGTTTGGTCATGGCAGGACGGCGCTGTCCACCAGAGCAGCGGGAAACGTAACTGATGGAAATAACATACAGCACTATAACGGCGCTCAGCGCACAGCTGAGCTTTGTGTGTGACTGTGTCAGAGAGCTGCATCGATTTCGTGTTTTTATTGATCAAATCGCACTTATGATTGATGTGACGCACTTTGTTGTTTCGCTCATTTGCTTTGCTGCCCAGGGCGCCGTTTACGCGAGCGGCCGCTATTGATTCAGCCTTCACTCTCAGAAATATCACAAAGAGTGAATACTGCTTCAAAACTCAGTGGACAGCAGGGGAGAAGCTGAGACTCCCGGAGAACTTCACACCTACTGTACCACACTTTCACACAAAAGAAGAAGAAGAAGAAGAAGAAGAAGAAGAAGAAGAAGAAGAAGAAGAAGAAGATTTTTTTGATTTTGTTGTTTTTTGCACTTAATTGGCAAAGTCTGGCTTTGAGAGCTGCAATGTGAGAAGTTTGTTTTCCCCCAGAGTCAAAAAGTGAGTAGTGCTGCACGCCTGGTGAGAGAGAGAGGAGGAGGAGGAGTGAGAAAGAGCGAAGGAGGCAGAGACAGAGAGACGGAGATGAAGAAGCGAAAGAGGATGAATAAAGAGTGGGAGGTAGAGAAAGTA
This sequence comes from Chaetodon auriga, assembly GCF_051107435.1. Lineage (NCBI taxonomy): Eukaryota > Metazoa > Chordata > Actinopteri > Chaetodontiformes > Chaetodontidae > Chaetodon > Chaetodon auriga. The sequence goes on along the minus strand of NC_135084.1, from coordinate 25,773,597 downwards.
AGACCGAGGAGGAGAGAAAGTGGAGAGAAAGGAGATGAGACAAACTCAGACATGTGAAAGAAAGAGGGAACACGGTGATGGGAGGGGAGGAGGAACGTGGCGGAGAAGAGCTGCAAATGAATGAACGATGAAGAGATGAAGAGGGAAACATGGCTGTCAAACTCACTCAGCGCTGAATCATTGGCTTTTAGTGTTATTGCTGTGACGTGAGCCAAATGCCTATGCTAATACAATGAGTCAAAGACATGTTGATTATGATGAGTCAGTGTCTGCGAGGAGGCAGCAGAAAAATAGTGGTGACTTCATCTGGACGGCCGTCACACTGATTTTGTCCTCGAGGAGGAGGCGCCGATTAATCTTTCATTTATCAACGAGGCAAAGATCAACCCCGTCTGCTCTCTGTCAGCGACCCCGCCGCCAATCATCCATGTCCACATGATGTGGTCGACGAAGCTGCGCTGGAGGCCGAAGTTATGTCACGGGCTGAGTTGGACGCGGCGTTAGCTAACAGGCAACTTATTCAACAAAGATGGTTGAGTCCCTCCAGCTCTCATTGCAATTTAAAAGCTTTAATCGTGTGAACAAATCATGACGGCTAACAGCAAACGACAGCCACAAGAGTGACTCAGAGGAGTGTTTTCTGATCTGCAGCGTTAACTTGTGTTTTGGTCCTTTTCCTTTTATTCATCCGATCTGTGAGAGAAGAAGTCGTCAGCTCAACCTGAAGTGATGTGACTGCTGAACCAGCCGTTTCCTGTGTGTGACGGTGCTAAGCTATGCTAAAAAAACACTTCAGATCTCTGCTGGATATGCTGAGATGAAACCGATACAGATTCCCTCATTTGACGTGGAAAACGTGCTAATTTTCTTCAATTTTCCTCTATTGCAATGTTCTTTTGAGCACTGGCTGAGTTTCTATCATAATGGATCAAATAACACCCAGCGGCAGCAGCTGATTTAAACAAACACGCTCTGACAGACTGTCCAGCAGCAGAGAGCAAAGTTAGCAACCAGCTAATGAAGAAAGCGGAGCATCTAAAGAGCCACATGGAAGCTAAAAGCAGAGCGGATATTAGATCCAGCAGGCGAACCAAACACGACTCCACACTACAGTTTGTGTTTGTGACTGTGTGCTAACACAAAGGCCGTCACAGCCTTACAAAGTACCGACAAAACCAGTGACTCCAGTTTAAAGGTTTGATGTTTGGAGCCCATTTGAAGACACGATGAACACTTTCAAAAACACTTTAATAAATTCCAACCCTAACCCTAACCCTAACCCACACACACACACACACACACACACTCAAGTGCGAGCTGGAAACATGCCCTATTGGATAACAGATTATGAATTTACATACTCATCTACTTTACATACAATATGGACTGTAATGTGCCCGCTCCTCATTAAATCAGCAGTCTGTGCTGGGGCATAATCCACGAGTTTAACTTCTGATGCATTGAAAGGTCCTTTTTAAATTTACCATCTGAGCTTTTAAAGTGGTTAAAAATTAAAGCCAATGTCTGTCTCAGCTTTTCAGGACCAGCCGGCCTGCCTCGTTTAGACGTGATACACACTTCACACACACACGTTTCCCTCCTTTTCTTCACTTGAGAACATGTTTACGTTGAGCTGATGCTTGTGTGAAAGTCCCTGAAAGCCTGAGTGAACCCAGAGCCAAAATAAACCATGTCAGGAGCCATCTGAGGCCTCCGCTCGCTTTGTTTGCGATTGCGACCTAAATACGTTTGTGATGTGGCTTCAGAGCAGTTTTTGCCTCTCGTCATCTTTCCTCACAGGGTTTTGCTCCGTTTAAAAACTCCATCCCATCCCTCCTGTGACACGTCCTTTCTTCTCGACGTTCATCCAAACATCTTCTTCTGTCTCTTTCAAATTTCATCCATCGTCTTTCGCTCGTTTACTAATTCGATGTCTTGTTCTCCCTCGCTTTCAGAAACTCTTGCCTCAGACTTTTCTTTTTTTAATTCACCATCATCTCCCTCTCAGCTGCTGTCACTCTTTGTCTGCTTTTGTTTCACTTTCTCCTTTCTTTTTTATTCACGAGCTGCATCTCTTGCCGCCTCCCTGCATGGATTTCTTTCACTTGCACAAACCAGACTTCTGACTCTGCCTCTCTTCCTCGTTTTCATTCACAATATCTGATTTCTCGCTGCTGTCATTGTCCTCCTCCGTCTCTGCCTCATTCTTTGGTGCATGCTTTCTCCCTCTCTCTCATTCACGAGCCTCAATGCTCGCTCTGTCCCTCTGTTTCTCTGTTCATGCACTAGTTTGCCGTTTCTTCTGCCATGTTCTCCTCTTTCCTCACATTCTGAAGCCACTGTAAAATTGGTGTTTTCATTTCTTTGCTTTTTGTGTAAATTCTTTTGGTCCATGACTCATATTTACATCCTGCTCACCTCTTCCTCATCACATGCAGCTGTCATGGAACTAGTTGGTGTTATGCTGAGCACAGAGGACTCTGTTAAAGGAATGATATGGTGGATTCAGTCGGGCTAATCCCATTAACGGCTGGAATAAAAAAAAAAAAAAAATGGAGAGCCGCAGGAAAGAGTCGTCATTCTGATAAATTACTGTACCACAATGTAGGCGGGACGGGGGAGCTCATGGTGTCATGAGTGCTCTCACTGTCACCCTCTGAAAGTAAGGAGTCCAAAATATATTTAAAAAATAAGCTCAAGTCCACTAAAAGCATTGTCTGGCTGCTGCCTCCTCCGTGGTTTTGAAGCAGTGAGTATGAGGAGTTTGACATGGAGACGATCCCTAAATAAACATGCCTTTGGTCAGGGTCGGGAGGATTACACCCCAGAAACTGCTTAGGAGGCAGCAGGGATCTTCAAAGAACTTGTAACCCAAAATTTCTAATTAAAAGGAAAAATCCTTTCATGTTTCTTCTCTGGCTCTTCATGATGTGAAGCTGAAAGAGCTTCTCTCTCTGTTGGTGAGTTTAGGGTGATAATGAAGGATGAGGCAATGAGTCAATAAGGAGCTTTGCTGACTTTGTTGTCATAACTTAAAAATGTTTGGTGTTAAACACACAAAGACACACATTTTAAAATGCTGCTTAAGTGTTCAGGATGCTGAAAAAGTGAAGATTATGTCACATTTGTGGAAAGACAGCAGCTAGAAAAATAAGCTCTGTTAAGTCTACAGGTGAAGTGTCTCCAGTTCAAGGTGAAGTAACGGCTGACTGTGATGAATCTGAGCAAACACACTGATTGAAAGGAAGCAGTCTCGAAAAGAAAACGCTTTGTGGCTCATAGAAAGACTGACGGTGGAAACATTTACTTAGATTTTCAATTAAATCTTTGGACATATTTAACACATTGATTTGGGTATAAAACTGCATTAATGTGGCACCTGTATGGGGCCGGTGTTGCCCTGTTATGGGAAAGATTTCAGGTAAAGTTGAGTTGCTGATTTTCCTATTTGAACAAACCTGTTTTTACTACATATACAAACTCCTCCACAGCAGCCCTGAGCTGCTTAAATGCACTTTAATGTCTAAAATGTCTAAAAGTTTAGCTGCAGCCTGTCAATGAAGCTCAGATTCCAGTTTGATGAAGACAAATCATAAACCAGAACTTCCTGCTCACTATTGCACACTATGTGCAGCAGTGATCACATATTGTTCTCATTAATCACACACTAATTACTTACTTTTTGTTTCTAGTAATCAGCTTGTAGTTATATAGAAATTTACATTTAATGCACGTTGATTTTTGCCACCACAAGCTTCCTTCAGGCTCTTGTAAATCCCATCTGCCTTGTGTTTACGCCTCTTCATAAGTGAAGAATTTTCCCCAGAAAACAGACAGTTGCACATGGCGTGACCTCAGTAAATCCAGTGGAATTCATAATTAACCTTCGTTAGCACGTCTCTTATTGTTTGCACAATCCCCCACTGAAATGCATATGCAATGAGGAGAGGTGCAAACAGCGAGTCTGGCCTGGAGCACAAGCGTTCGGGGCAGGAAAAACAGGCACCAGAGCAAATCAGGCCTGAACGAACAAAGCAAACAAACATCCGCTGTCTGAGCAGCCCAGACCGAAGCCAGTCGCAGATCATCGGCCAGGAGTCAGAGGACGTCCGCCGAGCGACCACGGAGATCGTTCACGTCCAAAGACATCAAGACCATCCTTCAGCAAACACAGGGGTTACCGTCCCCACACGCGAGCACCCATCACGTGACTGCAGGACCAGATCAGGGTCTGCTGTCTGAGCTGTGAGCCTAAACAGACCTTTGTGCAAAGAGTTTTAGGGATGCAAAAAATTGTCCCAGAGGCATATTCATAAATCATCTTGATGTATTAGAAATATGAACTGTCTTTAGTGACCTTCTGGCTGAGAACCTCGGCTCCATTCTATATTTTAACATGGTCATAAACAATATCCTCAGCCCCACTGCAGTTGTAATAGTTTCACCTTCCTGTTGTAAAACCCTCATTTACATATGAAAAGACCCTCAAATAACTCCAAACAAATCATGTTTGATTACCTGGCTCACTGACGGATGAAAGCTCCTGCACAGAGACTCATGAGGAGGAGGAGGAGGAGCTTTTAATGACCTTCATTTTCTTTTTGTGCAGCTCACTTGCTCATTAGCGGCGATATTCAAAATATGAATGTCACTCAAAGTGAGTTTTACAAAGAGATGCTAACACATCAAACTATAATCCCACAAGACTGACGAGGTGCAGATTGGAGCTAAACTAATAAACTGTAGAGTTTGTTGAGTCACGATTCTGGGCTCAGGATTCTTTGAGCAAACAGACTTTACAGTGAAAGAATGTGGACACGCCGGCTCTTATATCTGAGTTTACTCTTGTCTGTCTCTCATGGTTTGGACCGAGCTCCAATTAAAGGAAATCTAAAGGGTTTAGCATGCGTGAAATGAACTAGATCACACAACAGACCGGAGCACCTGTCCGAAGTTTTCTGCTTCAGAAACATGTCGCACACGGACCCACAAAGGCGACTGCATCTATGCATCATTCAAAGGTCAAACAACCAATTAAAGCAACAGTAACAAACATATTTTTCAGTGAGGGGGACTTTAATAATCAAGACAACATCAAGCCAGTGAAGAAAGGCTCTAATCAGGACAAAACCGTTTCCACTTCCACCCTCAGGGGCGGCGCTGGCTCAGGAGGTACAGAGGGTCGCAGCGGTCTGATCCCCGCCTCCTCCTCCCCCACTGGGGATGCACACACCAGTGCATTCATAATTGCCGGCCCCAAGCCTGGATAAATAGACAGCAGGGAGGGGTGGTGAGTCAGAAAGGGCATCTGGCATAAAAAGCCTCTTTTAAATCAAAAATGTGGATCTTCCGTGTCAGGCAGGGCGGGATCCTCTCCGGTGACCCCTGACAGCTGCAGCTGAAACTAGATTTCCACTGCATAGCCTCACACTGAGTAATGAACAAGTCATCTGGATGTAGCTCTGCTCGTGTATGTGTTTTAAATGACACATGGAGCACATGAAACAAATAGCACAGCACAGCCTTTCATTCTGCTGCATACAATCAGATTTTAGACAACAGCCTGTTTTCCAGCAGCACTTTGGAGCACGTCCTCTCCTGCTCCGACACACCTGCACAGACTCCAGGATGAAGTGGAACGCTGCCTGTGAGCCGAGCCTCATCATCCGACATTAACTCCTGTCTGCTCTTCAGTCTGAATCCCTGCAGCAGGTCCCAAAAGGACACTTTTAACATGACATGTTCCACAATCAAATATGGAGTCCACATGCTTTTGGCCATGGAGTGTGTCTAATGAAGTGGAGGATTTGCTCAGCTGCAGGACTGTGGGCTCTGGATTCTTTGCCCAAATATATCTCCCTGACCTTGTCTTGCCCTCAGCGAGAGTCCTATTTCCAGAATATAAAAGCTCAACCAAAAAGTCTTTTTTGGACCGAGACCAACAGAACAGCCGCACCTCTTCTCCTCTTTTTTCAGCCTATGTTCATCTCTCCTTCTTCCCCACTTCTTCTCTCACCTTTCCACTCTCTCTCTCTCTCTCTCTCTCTCTCTCTCTCTCTGGATGTTAGGCTTTTATTCTCTCATGAGAAAACGGGTGATGATTTGGTGCTTATCCGTCTCTCGATCACGCACCCATGGTTTTGTGTCACAGCTTCAGTTTGTTTGCAATTCATCAGATCAAATCAAACAAAACCAAAGAGGAAATACAAAAAACACAGGAGTTTAAGTCCTGTTTCTCTGTGTGCATCTGGACCATGTTTACTTGTTCTCAATGCATGCAAGAGCCTCCTGGATGCTGTTAGCATTACTTACACGAGTGGGATAAGATTTAAATTACATATCAGCATTACATTAATACCAATTTGATGGTGTTTGTGCACATCAGTGAGCACAGTACACCAAGACTATTAAAAGCACTGAAATCATTCTTTTGATGTGGCAACGACCACAGCTGACAGATTAAGACACCTGTCAATCAAACATACGACAGGCTGCCAAACATAATAAAATCAACTCGAAAATCACAAACAAAACACAAGCTACAAAGAGTGAAATAGCTTCTGAAAACTAGATGTCTTGTGGAAAGTGAAATTACAGACCAAGGATGCATGGAGAGATGTGAGGAAACGTGCGAGGAAACGAGGAGAGAAACAAGGAAGTACGTTTGGAAGTAAGTCTGAAGTGTTTCTGATGACGGCAGCAGCTGATCTCAGATGTCTTTGAACAGCTGTGACGTGGTTCATTGTGTTAAAAGCATGAAGGCACCGTTATCAGAGGCAGAGCAGCACTTTTCTCTCTGTAACCGTTACCTGTGAACACCTGCACATGAGTAACGACCTGCATTCTGTCCTTATACTGTGTCCTGCTCAGAGGCGCAGGAACCATTGCTACTGGCTGAAAGCCTTTATATTATTTATTCATTATTTGCATCGTTTTTTATTGATATTCTGATTGTGAATTCATTATTTAATAACCCAGAATATGATTATAGTGTCTTTGGAGCACTGGAAATAATTTATTAGGCTAAATGTTTCAGGGAAATTGAAGTTATGTCATCCATACCCATACGACGCTCGTCAGCCTCACATGTGACTGGATGGAAATGATGATGAACGGTGTAAACAGGGTTTCTTGCTGTGTGACAGACTCTCCTCTCTCTGGCTTCAACTGTATCGTAACAAAAGTTAATGGAGGAAATAACAGGAATGAATAATGAATAAATAAATGAGGAAAGTTTGCGGTCCTTGTTGTTCAGATTTACAGTTAACTCAGATTTGTAATGAGATGGTGAATGAGAAAACAAATTGAATACAATCTGTCTCTCTTCACTCGTGTGTGATGTTGTGATCACGCAGCAGCTTCCGGGGCTGAAAAATGAAGCCAGCGTGGAAGAAGGCAAAACCTGCAGTTCCACAAATGGCCACTTGAGGCTGGCTTGTTAAGATGGCTGAGAGAAACTCGAACTTTTGCAGGGACTAATGGAACAAGAAGCCACAGTGAGCTGTTAGATGAAAACAGGCTGCACACCTCCAACTCTCAGCAAAGTAACCAGCTTCGTCTACTGTAACCCGCTGTTCTGTGAGAAACTGCTCGCACTGTGCACAGCATGAAGTCAAATGTTATGTTTGGCAAACTCTTTAATCAAAATATCAGCTTGTAAGGTAACTCTGTTCCATTTTGCCTCACCCTCTCCTACAGTGGCCGCCAAAACCACAAAAAAGGCAAAAGCTGCTCTTTTTTGTCTTCTGGGCTACTGTAGAAACATGGAGGTGCAACATGCCAGACTACAAAAAGCTCATTCTAAGGTAAAAGGTCTGCAACAGATCCTCCTAAATCCCACACAGCGGCCCTTTATGGACTACTTTAAGGTTAGCTGTGACACAAGACGACGTGTGTGATGGTGACCTGTCTTCAGCTCTAACAGAGGTGTTTAGTGTTTTAGTGTTTTAGTGGCTTAAACCTAACCACACCACCATCACCACCTCTCTGGAGCCTATCCCAGCTAGCAATGGGCGAGAGGCGGGGTACACCCTGAACCGGTCGCCAGCCGATCGCAGGGCTACATACACAGACACACAGACAGACAACTCACACACTCACACTCACACCTACGGACAGTTTAGAGACCAATTAACCTAATGAGCATGTTTTTGGTCTGTGGGAGGAAGCCGGAGTGCCCGGAGAGAACCCACGCATGCACGGGAAGAACATGCAAACTTCAAACCAGCAACCTTCTTGCTGTGAGGCACGCGCACTACCTGCTGCGCCACTGTGCCGCCCGACTGAAGAACATGTTTCCTCCAAATGGTATGAGGCAGAAACTGTTAGTTATAATAAACTTTTAGGAGACACAGTTGAACAATGAGGGTTGCTGCTTGCCGTTACTCCTCTCTACTCTCTTTTTAGCTAGTAAGATTACCATACTTTACGAAAAAAAGAGCTCAAAGATTCCTCCAATGGGCACAAGACCTTCCTTGTAATTGTCCCACAGGGGCTTGGTAGGAAATGACAATATGCTAACAAGCCAGCTGTCATCATGTTATGTGTCGCTTTGCCATTTTTATTGTCATCATGTCCTTGAGAAAGATAATTACTCAAAAAAAAAAAAAAAAAAAATCAATTTTCCTGACAAGTGCAAGTCAGCACTTCACACTCATCACACTTCATCTGCTTTTCATGAAAAGTTCTTTCACATGTCGTCAAACTGAAATGACACAGCAGGTTATTTGGCAGCTCAAACTACCAACGTGTCTGCTCCAACACGGGTTCACATGATGATCTGATTGGTGGTAAAACGTGGTTTCAAGCAGCCATGTTTGACAGAAACCAGTGCTAAGTGGAAGGAGACGGTCCTCCAGATCCTCCCTTTTGTGGTGATATAACAACATCATACGACTTCCTCTTTCCTCCTGAGAGTCATAACCCACCCACCCGACATATAAATGAACACCTGTCACATTCAAGCCCTCAAACGAGTTCACACAACGGTGATGAAGCCTGTCACCAGCAGGTAAATCTGTCTGTCGCAGTTTGTAAATCCAGTACCGCTGGTGATTTCCTGTAAGGTGTGTTTCACTTCAAAGAGCTCTGATTGGTTTGAGCTGAAGCAGGGAACGACCTCAGCGATCGAGGAGGCTACAGCACCTGGCGGAATGCGGCATCACGAGCGCGTCAGGTGTTTGTGTAATTACTCTCACTGCCAGAAGGGGGAGACAAAGGTTCTGGACTTCAGGTTTAAGTGTGTGACTAAAAGACCAATGCTGCCATTTAAACGGTGAGGACGCTCTCTCACATTTTGCTTATTATTCTAGAATTATTCCAGGCTTATGTTAATTAATAATTAGTTAAATTGGCATTCTTTTTTTAGACAGGTCCCACAGCTTTCACCTTTCCTTTCTCCGAGTTAAAGAAATCCATCATTAATGCCAAAGTCCTGCTGCTTACACAAATCAAAGCCTTGTTTCTGCATCACTGGTTGCCATTGACCATCTGGTGTCAACCGGTTGCACAATGAGCCAAACCCCCCAGACATTCTGGCAACGACGACGTAAAATAATTTGACCCTTTTTTGCATAAATGTACAAGACAGTCAAACGGGAGCATTTAAATGTGTCATTGCATTTTTTTTTACTCCCTTTTCCAGACAAAGGACCACAGTCACAAACTCAAAGCACACAAACGCAAACAATTAAGTTTGGCCAAAAAAGACCAATAAAAGATTTTTGATGTGAATGTGTTTACTCTGAACAATAAAACTTGAAATGGCTGTTTTACCTCCTGCCTGACGTCTTTGTCGGCTCACGTTTCGCCTCGTTGAGTGTTTTGTGACGCAATCTTCGGTTCAGCACGAGCAAATAAAACACGTCACTGAGCTCCTTCTTTGCAGCTTTATTTCTTTTCCACTATTCCTTTTCTTTTTCCTCAGCATTAAACAATGAAACAGGTCATTTGACTTTGATTCAAAAGAAAATTGCCAAGAAAATGGCTTAGAGGGGATCCAGCGGTCCAGAGGAGACGTGACTCCACTCAACATGTTTGTGCTTCCTGCTTTATTTTAGCTGAATTTTCCCAGCCTGGTTTTCATCATGTGAACTATCAATCGAGGAAGTACATATGAACGTCGCTGTACGAGCGGTTTAACACTTAAACTCTGTGTCAACATGCACAAGAAGCCCACAGCTGAATGCAACAAGTCCATGCTCCTCCCTCAGAGGTTGCTAAAGGCATTCTGGGATATGCAGGAAAGCAGAAGCTGATGAGAAAGTTACATGAAAGAACATTTCAAAACAAAGAGAGAGAAAATATTTCCTAAACCTGCCACTGTAACAGGATCAGAGGCCCTAAAGTAGTTTGCCCGAGAGCTCTGTTAGAGTGATGATTAGAAGATTAAACGGTTTCTCATTAAGGACTATGTGTTATGTTATTTTATGGCACAACTTAAGATCTCCACATTCATTGGTTCTAAATGTTTTTTCTCCACTGGCCACATACCTGTCAGGTCTGAGAGTGGATTAAATAAAGACGTGTTTTTATGTGAAGGGTCACATTCTGTAAAACTTCAGGAGTTAAAATCCGCCTCAGAAAATCTTCTAAATTTTGTTTTTATCGATTTCAAAAGGAGACTCATGAAAGTTGTTATTTCCCCCTTTGGGCGGAAACGATTCGGACGTCCTGCTGTTCATTGTAATTCATGTCAGAGGCCGGCAGCAGCAGGCTGTGCTTTCAATCCTTCGACTGTCTGGAAATCTGGGCGAGGAAACAGAAAAGTGTCCGTGTAACTTTAAACACAGCAAATTAAGCTGCTAAATGGAGTTTGTGTGGAAGACATGTCACCTCTAATAAGATGGATTTTCAATAAAGCATGGCAGCACAGCAGGTCGGGCACTTCACACTTTATGACTGGTGGTTCTCAGCAGCTGTGAGGTGTGAATGTGTGTAAACTGCAGGCTGGCTGAAAAAGAGCACGGCGTTCAGTCGACCTTCACCGGAAGAACGACAGAAACAGACAAAGTTAAAGGCTTCTGGATGAAATCAGTTTGTTTTCATGCAAACGTTGGTGACCATGAAATATTTAACGTCTCATTCCTGAGTTGGATACGCCTCCTTTCTCTGCCCACATCTCCGAATCCTCCGTCACTCTTTAATATTTGATTTGTTGTTATAATGACTGATGGACTGACTGACCGACAGGTTACGTAAGATGATGCTCGACCTCAGACGAGTGTTGAATTACCTTTTCAGACCTGCGTGCGTCTAATTTTGGGGGCTGCAAAAAAATAACAAATCAGAATGAGCGTCATAATACTGTTTGCAGTATGATGGAGGGATGTTGATGATTGTTCTATTTGTGGAGCCTCATCAGTAGTGAAGCATGTAAAGCTTGTCCTCAGGTTATGGAGGCATTGAAATCAGAGGAAAAGTTGGCCTGATGGTGACTCTAACTGAGGTCAGGAGGTCACTGAAATCATTAGGAATCATCCTCACAGGAACATGAATATTTATGCTGAAGGTCATGAGAGGCTGACATGACTGTGGGAGATCAGTGTGTGGTTTGACAGAAAGTTTCAACAATCACATCGAAATAATAAGCAGAAAATCCAATAATCATTTATAAGGTGTGACGACGCGTTCCAAGTTCCTGTCTGGGGAATTTGTTGGAAATAAGTGTTCTCACATCGTCATTATCCCTCTGATTGTGTTTTGCAGATGCATAAATAAATCAAATTAAATGAAATTAAAAAAACAACACCTGTGTAAGGGGATTTAATGCAGAAGTGATTTTACTGTCAGTGTTTTCTCAGTGCAGATGCAGAGGAAACTGAAGCCGACAGCTCAGTTTGAACTTGGTATGGAGGCCTGGAAGGGTCATGCAGCTCAAAAGATAAACTATGCAGGATTATCCTAAACCTGCAGAGACGCTGCAGCCTTTGGGCAGTGGGGGTGTAGCCTGCAGCCAATAACAACATGCAGGTGAGATCGGGACTTTAAACAAAGGTGGAGACCGGGTGCCAGACTGCAGCGTCCCAGAGGAGGCTGTGAAAATGGCGGCCGCAGTCACCAACATTCCTGCATAGTGTCGCTGCGAGATGAGGGGAACAATTTGGGCCGAAGATCTTAGTGGAGCTGCTGCTGCTGCTGGGAAGCAAGGTAAGATTTCTTGGGATGACACAAAATTTTGTGAGACGCCGAAACAGTGTTTGCCTCCCAGTCTCTCCAGCATCCCCCCCCCCATTCATCTTCCTCCCTCCTCCTCCTGCAGCATCACTCTCTGCTCTTATGTAATCAAGCGAAGCACATGTGTTGAGCTGACCTTATTTACCTCCCCAGTGGCCCACCTCTTTGAAACACACACACACACACACACACACACACACACACACACACACACACAAATGCAAATGTGGATATACTGAAATTCAGATGCGAGAGTCACACAAATGCATGAATGCTATATATGCACACGCACACACACACACACCCCGCAGAGTGGCCAGCTGTCCGGCGTCTTTGCGCCCGACTCCTTCTGCCTGAGCTGTCAGGTCACATGACCAGGGGCCATCGCTGAGAGACATAAAACACAGCATCCTTCATGAATTAATTATGGCCAAAAATAGCAGAAAGAGCAGAAGTACTTGTTGTTGCAGACGGGTGTGTAGCGTTGTGTGTATGTGTGTGTGTGTGTATGTGTGTGTGTGTGTGTGTGTGTGTGTGTGTGTGTGTGTGAAAGACGGAGAGAGATTTTGGGTCAATGAGGATAATTATTAAGATCTGAATTCAGGGTTGAGGGAATGAATGAGTCTGCTGTATTCAAATGTCCTCACGAGTAGAAGAGCACAAGGAAAGTGCTATTGTCAAGTGTGTGTGTGTGTGTGTGTGTGTGTGTGTGTGTGTGTGTGTGTGTGTGTTGAGTGAATGTTTGGATGAGAACAATAATGATAATATAAACTTGATGTAAAACGCAGTTTCAAAGTATTTTATAGTAAAAACACATTTAACACACAAAAGGAACTAAAAACCATAAAAACTGAGCAGATAAAAATAAAAAATGTGAAAAGAAAAAAATGAAATCACTTAAAGGATAGAGACAGAACCTGCAGCTCCGATCTCTTCAGGCAGATCCCTGATTGCAAAGGTGTTTTCATCCTTATGTATTAATCTGGACTTTGGAAGATCCAGGAAAGACGAATCTGAAGGAGCTTCGGGCAGTAAAGGATCTGTTAAATAAGTCGGGGTGAGGCCTCAGTTCCTTTTGAGCTGAACCAGCATTGTGTGTTATGTGTGAGCACGTATGCTTGTTGTCAATCCATCTTTGGAAACATGTTAAATCTGTTTCTGCTTTTTCTGATCTCACATAGATTGACTCTCCGACACACGAGCAGGACGCAGTGAAACTGTTTAGCTGCTGAGATGTGCAGCCGGCAGCTCGCTGTCTAACAGCTCGCCGCGCTGCTGCTGGTGTTCCATTACTCCCTGAAACATACAAAACTGATCCACTCGCAGCGAGCACAGCCACGTGGAGAGGTGATTACAGAATGTAGACGCACTGCAGAAAAAGTACCAACCATGAGTGCTTTCAGAAATGTGGTTTGATTTCTGGTTAAATCCTAAAAAGTTTAAGTTTCCATGTCATGAACGTTTGCTTTGCACAGGAAGGAAAGCAAGACGGTGCATTAGCAGACAGCATGAGCAGGTGTGAAAGGTCACCAGAGAGAAATTAATAAAGCAATGCACAAGCTACAGTAACCCGCAGGTAACCATTAAAGCAACCATTAAAGTGACAAACGATTTTTTTTAACGGACTGATCTAACCATCATCCTCACACTCGGAGGTGTCCTGATCCAGCGGAGAAAAGGCCACTTCAGCCCCGTTGTGCTGTTCTTTCCTCATTCGTCACTGTATCAGAACAGGACACCTTGCTGTGCGGTCGATGATGTGAGCCATGCCTTTTATGGCAGCACCCGACCAACACGACACCCCAGCAGCTCAAATCCACCCTGAACCCCCAACAGCGTAAATCAAAAAGAGCTTCGCCTGGAGCCGTCAGGGCTGGCCGCTTGGACTTGACCCCCGTTCACACCTTCACCTTAAGATCACATGTAATTTTCTGGATATAAATAACACATTTTCTGACTCCTGATTCAAGGAGATGGATGATCCAAATTTCCACCTGAATCATCTCAGAGCTCTCATTAATTTCCACTGCAGCCTCGTTTATTCTTGGCCTGACATTGATAGAACAAAAAGCCGATCTCACTGCAGCGCAGGGCTGGATTAGGAGGGCCCGCAGCAAAAATGAGCCCTGCTGATTCCCCCTTTTCTCCCTCTGTCTGTGCACATTTCAGTAAGCTGTTAATTTGATTCAGATGTATCAGTAATGTGCACAGTGTAAGCACAACATAAACCTGTAGACATGATCACAGCCTGACAGGTAGATTTTAACTCCGCAGCAACAGACCTGTAAAGGTCTGGGGTCAGGGTGCCCTATGACCCCCGTGTTTGGTCAAATCTTGGCGTTAATTTGCAATAATCTAGATATTTTACTGCAGAGATTAAAGACACTGCAGAACTTTTTAGTCTTAATTTGAGTATCCACATTCCAGCGACGACGACGTGGTAATGGCACTGAGAAATGAATTTTTGACTGCTGTGAAGTTCTGTCTGTCTGTGTTAATCAGTAACCAGCCGAGTCCATGTGAAGTTCTGTCAGTCTGAACCTGATCTGAACCGCAGGTAGTCGAATTCAGCTGAACTGAATCAACTTCAGCACTTGAGGGCAGAAGACAAAGAGAGAGCCTCCGTCACTTTCCATTTTCCCCCTGGCTTCATCCGTCCCCTCTCAGAGCTCTTCCTCAGAAAGCCTTCCCATCACTCCATCCAATATTCACCAGAAGTGCTGCAGTGTTGGCTGGAAGGTGTGTGTGCACAAGCACTTTACTTTAAGTGTGTGTTCTGAGCTTGTTCCTGCAGCTTTTAGCGGCGTACCTGAAATCCAGCGCGTTCACCTGAGGTCAGTAAGAAGTCGGCAGATTGTCGTCACCATGTAATCTAAGTGAACGTGGTCAGTCTGAAACCTTCATCAGACTGACGGTATCGTCCTGGTGGAATTATAAAAAGGTCGTTTGTATCTGGAAACTGACTCTTTATAGGCGTAACTGCACTTTCAGAGGACACTGAGCTCATTCTACACTCAATGAAATGTAGTTTCAGCTCTTTCACGATGAATTTTCTTGGCATGAATGACTAGAAAGTATTAATTTTGCAAAACATTTCAGTTCATCTCAAGGTAATTAGTTAATTAGATGGAAGACAGAAAAAGTTATTAATTCATAGAAATAGAAAAGAGTCTTTAGAAAAGTTAAAAACAAAAACTGCACAGAGGATCTGAGGCAGCACAAATTAAAGACATCAGACTGCAGCAGTTTGGGTAATGACTTGCAATATGTTCCTATTAAGAGCTGATTAAAGAATAAAAAAAAAATGAGCTGAAAATAAATTAACAAACTTTCCTGCAAAACACACAGAACAGAATATTTCACTTCCAGACTCCAGGCTGCTCTTTGTCATTTACCTCAGTGTGTTTCAGACATTTGGACACATAATTCAGCCTGTGACTCACAGCGCTGAAACCAGCCCACAGCCTGAATCGTTGACATCTCTCTCCATCTTGCCATTTCAAAGGTTTGATCAGCAGGTCTTAATTTAGATCCAAATAAATCGAGTGCGGTGCGTTCGATGTGTTAATGCGTTACATCGACAGTCAGGGTGCTACAAATTTTAACATCCAGAATATTTGGCTGCTTGTGTTTGTGACTCACTCTGCAGGTGGAATAGTAGAGCCTGTTCAATGGAAATGAACTGCAAATGTCAGCTGACACAGAACATCTGTGAGCTCAGAGTTGAACCCTCTGGAGTTCTTCAGTATCTCATTTACGTCTGCAGGACATTAAACATGCTTTTAAATAAACACTATTGTTAATATTTTCAGGGATTCTTAGACACAGCTCAGACTTTCAGTGAAAAGGGCAAAAAAAAGAGTTTGAATAAAGTCACTTTACATCTAAATAGACTTTTAAAGCATTATTTATTTAAATTATTTAAATTTCGGCTTCCTGGCAACCAATCAAAATCAACCAGAGAGATCAAGAACAATTTACTTAAACCCATCCAGGGCACTGCACACACATTTACATTCTGTTCTTCCTCCTCTTGTTTTAGTTATTCTTGTTCTGGAGCCAGAATCAACCTGCAGACACTTGAAACTCGCCCGGGTAAAGTAATCCATCACAGTGACCAAATTAATCGTTGCCAAGGTTGCTTCAGCATTGTGTGCACTGATGTGATAACGCTGCAGATCTTCAGGTGCGTGCGAGCAGAGCTGGGATGTGCTCGGACATTTGGGACTTGAACAAGCGTCACGTTTGTGTGCTGCCGATGCAAAACAAATCCAGAGGAGACAGCCTGTGATGGCCGATCATGCAGGTCGTGACAGTTATGACATGGATTTGTTTGCTTCTCTCTTTAAACAAACTTGCTTCTGTTTTGTTGGCAAGCACATGCAAAATTAATTTTTCCAACTTGGAAGCTCTGCTGTGCTCTCATTAAGGACGCCTGATGATTACTTGCTGCTGTGGCAGCCTGACAGTCCTGGAGACGCACAGTAATACTGTGAAACAAACTTAATGTGTCAGCCTGGAGACCATAAAGCTACAAGCATGAAGTACTGAAGCTGTGAGATACTGTGGATGAAACCAGGCCTGCAGCTCCTGTTTCCTCTCTCTCAATACTGAGACGCTTTATTCTATTCAAGACCAACACGTGCCGATCCACGAGTCATCACATGTATCTTACTGTTGACGGATCACTCTCAGCCATGTCAGAGCTGTGGTATGTTCCTGCTGATGAAGTCTTTGGTAGATGTGAGCTGAGGTCACCACAGTCTGCTTCCAGTCAGTGACCTTTGTTGCATGTCACCCCCCCCCCCCCCCCCCCCCGTTTCCTGTCTGCGTCTTCTCTGTTACGCCCCAAAAATAATCTCAAGACAAGATAAAAAACGACGTTGGGCAACATGAAATCAGCTGATCAGTGTTTATAGTTACAAGCAGCCACAGAGAGCCATGAGATGTCAGAGGAGCTGCAGGCTCCTAGCACACCTCCAACGTGTCATCAGCACCTTTTCATTACAGCAGAAAAAGCTCCAACACTTCTTCAGTGACCGCCATCCAGAAATGGCACACAGGGCCCAGAATCCATCTCCCTGCCTGTGCTCAGGGGCAGAGACTTTTGAGGATGAGCTCAGGTTTGGTTCAGATTTCTATGTCTCCCATCAGAGCGAGCATCTGCATCCAAGCTGTCATTCACAGATTTGACTGCACCTTCACTTGCTGATGAGTGGAGGTCGTGTCGTGGGAAACGACAGCTTTCATCCGTAAAGACTGTCCATCCAACCCAGGAAGGACGGTGAGGATGCTGTTCATAAAACGTACAGTTAACCTCAGGTAGGATTTCTATCAGCACATCTTTGGCCATTTTCCATCAGGGATCAAGTCCTGAACTGAGAGTCGCTCTACTGTTGATGCTTTTACGACTCGCTTCAGGTGGAGGAGACAGCGTTTCACTGTCTTTAATGCCAACTATAGAGGCTATGTACAAAAAGTATTGATAAAAAGCCTCGTGGAGAATGGCTCAATTTCACAGTGGATTTTCAAAATATGAGTAATAAAATAGTGTCTTTGGGCTATTGCACAATAAAACTATATGGCACAATAAAAATGAATAAACACAGTAAAAATGCATAATATTTCACAAGTTGCACAGATGTAATGGATATTAATGTATGATTACATAAATAATGGAGGAGTGCGACACAACCTGGACCTCTGCATCCTGTCTCCTACGAACACTCAGCATCGATTCACCTGCAGCTTCAGCTGAACTGGAAATGAATGACTGCATTTTAAATTCGTAACAATCATCCGGTTGTTTGGAAAGAAAGGCAGAGCTTAGATTAAAACTGAGACCAGCGTCTGGTTCAAATGTAGTTTAAACAGCTTCGCTGAGCGTCAGCAGTGCAGCTGAGAGCCTCCATGTTTCCGTCACACTTAGTTTTGACTCGAGTCCTTTTCTTTCACTGTGACTGTGCAGGAGAGGCTCAGACCCGGAGCTGCTGCAGTGTGTGCGACTCGGTCTGAAGCGTGACCTTGACCCTTGAATTCTTTAGTCATGGTTGCTGTTATTGTTGGTGTTGTGGCAACCGGCCAATTAAAACTCACTTGTCTGGTCACATATCATCAGCAAAGTCAGTGAATGTAGAACATGGTTGTGACTCACTGTACGAACGCTTTCCCCCCGTTCTGCTTATGTTATATGATTTAATGAGGCATGAAATATCTTTAAGTGTGATTTCCCCATCCGCTGGGTCAAGCTCTGCCCTTGTTTTTGTTTTTTTTCTCAACATCCAGCTTCACGGTGAAAAAACAATTAAAAAAACCTCAAAAATGACACGTGTGCGCGGGACGAGGACGGCTTCTTTCCATTGTGTGCTGCTGAACTCTACGCGGCTCCGTCGGAGTAATTTGTGGTTCTGAACACGCTCGAAAAAACTCTTCCTTTGAAAAAATAAATGTTAATGCAATTCAGCGCACTCAGTCACTGCAGTTTGATTTGATCTCTGACCCTGATCTGTTTTCTGTTCTTTCTGCCTGTGACCTTGAAGAGTGCAGGCTGCTGGTGTGAATTAAAAGGTGTCAAACGCCGGCTCAAGTGCATTAGTGGGTGAGAAAGCGTCTTTTTTTTCCCACTTAGAGTACATCACACTGCGAAGGTGTCAGGTCCTCGTGGAATAAATCTATATTATTTCTTGCCTAAAGCTGAGCGCGGCCATCTGCTCAATGGTGTAACACACGAGGTGCTGGTCCTCCCTACATCATCATGATGAGTGTGAAATCAGTGGGAAATAGAAACAAGGGCAAGCTACACATTAAAGTCATGATAAGGTAAAGAGACAGACATTATATGAGATCAGCATGCACAGATGTACGCTACATATGGTTTGTCAGACCGGCCCCTTTTGAATTATTTTGCAGAACATGTCTCCTGCCTGAGGGGTGAAAGGATGAGTTTAGAGCTGCTTTAGTGGGCCCCTCGAGTGATGGTGCACCACCAGTGATGGTTTATCTTTGGTTAGTCCGCACACACGACGCCGGATCCCTCTCTCCAGACGTCCACGGTGCCAGATCAGGTGATGATGGTGTGTGAAGCTCCTGCAGTAAAGAGAGACTACAGAGCTCTGCATCCTGACCAACAGCAGCCTGCAGCCTCTCATCACCTGCATGACATCCAAAGACGGCCATGGCTTTCTCTTCACAATATCCACAGTGTGCATAGCCCCGATTCCCAAACACTGTGTAGAACATAAACGGACAGGACGTCATAACTGGCTAACTCGCTCATCCTAAAGCTGCTTGTTGGGCATCCAGACTCCACTGAAGAGCATGAACTTTATCCAGTTGTCCTGCAGCAGTTTCAAGCTGTAATGACTCTTGAGATTCCTGGAACGAACAAACGAACTGCTGGTTTGCACGTCACTCATCTGCACCTGAATGAATTGTCTCGCAGGCTGGATCAAGCCGAGGCCAGAGGTTCCTCACCCAAAAGCTTGAAAAGGTGACGGATTAATCAAAGCTGAAAACAGCCAGCAGTTGTTAAAAAGTTAATGCACTTAAATAAACGATTCGTTCCCTGTCGCTCTGTGTTTTAGTGCATGAATGAACTGTACTTGCTGTTAAAACACTGTTTTCAGACAGCGTTCTGTCAGTGCTGCCGTGTTTTAGCTTGTTAAGTTAAACTTTAAACGTCTTTGGAGGTGGTTCCTCCTCTTCAGAGCCTTGTTTCATAAAGCAGATATTTCTCATTTCCTCTGTTCTGCTGCTACCGACACGATGGATGTGGCTGTTTATGCAGGTTTATTCACACAAGTGCATTACTACCTAATAGCTTAGTGCAAAAATTGTCTTTTGTGTAAGGTTGCGAAACCCCATTTGCCCTTCTCTTACTTATCTCCTACTTCTTTGATTTATCCCATCACTACCTGCTGCTGCTGTTATAGTCCAATTCCCCCTCAGGGATGACAACAACTAATCTAGCCTATTGATATTTCCAGTAGCTTCATCTTGTATAATCCTAACAAACTGCTCTGCGCTCTCTGATACGGTTTTCAGTTTGTCAGTCCCCGAGGCCTCAGGATTTACAGACGGAGTGTGTGTTTGTGTGCGCACATTTATCTGGCTGTCTTTGTATAAATCACTGGTGCTTGTGGTCCGTGCCCTTGAAGAAAAGGCCGTGCTCCAGCTGCATTATTGAGACGACGTCCAATCTGCTCGACGCAGCACAGAGTTTCAGATCTATCAGCGCGGGTCACTGCTGGTGAACCCGCGGCCGAGACGGTTTGCAGGTCAGACCTTCACAAACTCAATCGCAGCTGGATTCTATCCTTGCTAATGTGCCCTTGAGCAAGACACCAATCCCCCTGAGATGATATATGAAGATTACAGCCACAAAGTCAATTCTGGGGGTAAAAGAAGAGTACATCTTAGGTCACAACAACGGTTCTTTCTGCTCCTGCTGTTGGATTTACAGCTTAAAATCGTGGGGAAACATAATGTGGCAGGAGTATGTCACATGGCTGACAATGGGCCTTCGGTGTTTGAGCTAAAACTCCCTTTTCTCCCATTTTCCACCATACTGTCAGTCTTTTAAGGTCGGCCACAAATAGATGGATAAAATGTGCAGTGTACAAGTAATTTAAGGCTTTCATTTTCAAGCTTCTTTCATTTTTTCATACCTGAGCCAGCAGAATTTATTTCAGCACAGATGATTGGAAATTGCAGGATGATATTCTGCATTTTGCACAGAGCTGACACTTTCAGGGTTACAAAGTTCCATCCCCAGTGGATTTACACAGTAGCATGAATGCTAAAAATGTATTCGTGCTACTCGGAGGCAGCTGGGATGAAAGTGGCCACCAAATAGCAGATTTTATGTTAATTTACATTCACGGGATAAGATAGCTAACCTTGAAAGAGCTTTAGAACGGTGAAAGAGGGGAAAGTGAGGTGCAGGGTTTCTACAGCCCGCAGGGACAAAGCTGTAATGAAATCCACATTCAACATTTACTGAACTCAAGAAAAAGGTTAGGTCCATTTATGTGTGCGGCATCTTGTTAATAAGGTGCAGGAAACATCCCCTATATTTAATCTATGAGTAGCACCTGATGCTACTAGAAACAGACTCCTTATTCTTCTCGGAATGAATTGCATCTACTTTGCTTTGGTCTGAAAGTTTACAGATTATTATTTCTGCATTTATTACTGAAGGTTTGTGGTTTAGCTGGATCACAGCCAGCCAGTCGTCTCCAAAAAAGCATGTACAGGTCGTCTGTGCAAGTAGGTTATTGCGAGCCTTATTTCCTTTTATTGTTAGGTGGCACCTCCAGCAGTGCAGAGCAAGTTACTTTAAAATGAAATACGTTACATACATTACACTATCACTCATTTAAAGTAATGAGTTACTTTTCAATAACACTGTTTGTGTGGAGTTGCTTAATGCCTTATTTCTTACACCACGTTTATGTTACTTTCACCAAAAATAACCATCGATGAACAACTAGGCTTATAAATGATGTTAAATTATGATTTGTGATAATGATGCTGTCGCTACCGTAGCTTCAGTATAACTAATAAATAAATGTTACTTTGTAGCATTAGTGTTTGTGATGTGTGTCTTCAGAACATGGTGCTTTATAGTTTCAACCCTTCCATAAAATGTGATACTTATATACTGTCTCCATTAAGCTCAACTTTGCAGTATTTTAAGGTCTGGAGCAGCTCATTGAACTGAGTGACTCATAACTGGGTGTCAAATCTATAGTTTCATTTATTATGCTGTATAATTATTTGAATTGTTCTGTATGAGACCGTTTTAGTATTAATTTTAATTTCTGGATGAACGATGAGTCAGACCAAGGCCATGTAAGAGTTTCCTTTCACTTTGACAAAAAGGGAGCTGTTATTGCTTCATCTAAAACTATAAATGATAGAACAGAACTACAGTTATTCCACCTGAACCTTCATAATCCTGCTTCGCTGTGGTGACGACCACATGCACATGTTCTGTGTGAATGTGCTGCTTCACATCAGTGACGCCGAGTGTCCTCTTTAAATCTGAAGGAGAAAGTTCTCCAGTCATAGCAGCTCCTCTCGGGCCGCCCTTCACTAAATTAATTCTTAGATAGCATTTTTTTTTTTTTTTTTACAGTGATTAATCTCAAATCTGTCACTTTTTCAGATGAATGTAATCGTATTGTAGGAGCGCCTAAAATATCGTACTTACTACAGACACAAGCGTTTTTGTGAATATTTTTGTGATGCGACTGTCATTTTCTGGTAATGATGAATGACTTGAAGCTCATTCCTCATTAGAAGATCTTAAAAAATGACCCCAACAACTGATTAGTCAGCTAACTGGATAAGAGAGCGCAGCACGACACACCTTCCACCTGATTTATTGATGCAAAAACTGCTGATTTCCCCCTGTACTGCACACAATACACAGTGAAGGCATATTTACTTCAGTGTTCGCTTGGCTGCAGCTTTGTTCGTCTGTTTGAAAGGTGGAACACAATCTGACTGAATGTTTCATCCGGACGTTACACTTCAGGGTTTCAGGATGAGATAAAAGTCATTCAGTTTGATTTCTCTTGGGGGGAAAAGTCAGTTGGAATTCATGCCGTTCTCACATCGTCCAAACTTCTGGCGACTTGTCTTCTGTGGGCCTCGGGGTGTTTTCAGAGGGCAGGTGGCTTCTACAGCAGGGATGTCACAGTCAGTCTCACGCTTTTGGACACTGAAGGCAGCAGGGACAACATATCTGTTTGCCACATGCTGCATGATCACATCCACCACAAAGCCAATTTCTTTTTTTCACAGTTGTTTTGGCACCAAAGTAACTCTCTTATTCTTTAATGTCCTGTAAATGAACAACGAGTGAATTGAAACTCTCAAATATCAACAAATGGTTTATTTTTAACTACACAGTCAGTGTTGGCAGGAGGTGAAAACAAGCAAACATGAGCGACACTAAATGTACTCACTTTTTGTTATTGTGCTAGAAGATTTTTATGAAAAGCTGCTCTGACATTATTCAATTATCATATCATTGTCAAAGAACTATCTGCCGCTGCAGCTGCGATTACAGCGTCTGTGGGACGCTGTGGTTTCCCTGTCTAGTGAAAGAACAGAGAGAACAATGAACCATTCCTCTGCAAATGCTGTTTACTATGGATACAGAATCGTCTTCCCCTCTGGGCTCATTAGCTGTGATTCTCTTGTATTTTGCTTTAGAATAATGAATGACCGAGGTCTAAATTTGCAGCTGCAGCAAACATCTCCAAGCAGCTACCATGAAAACAGCAAAGGGAACTGACAGAATGTAAACACACAAAAGAGACCAAAAACAGGGAAAGCCAAGCCTGGATTACCCTGTTAGGGCACCCCAGGACAACACAGAGTGTTTGTACTGACAGCTTTAAGTTCCATAATGCTCAGGACCCCACAGACTGTGCATGAAAGCTCTGTTAAACACACATGTAGACACCAGCCGCTAATGCTTAGAGTAGACCTAAGGGTCCAGGTTTCTTAACCAATAAAGGCATTAAAACTAGATTTTGATGAAGGGTCCCTCTACGACATGGACCACTTGGCCTGGTTGATAATTCAGCCGCTGTAACACCTGAACCCAAACTGTCAGCTAACTGGTATAAACCTAAAGGGCAACACACACCACGCATCAAACCACACACACCCTTTGGGTTACATGTAAGCGTCAACTTAAAAGGACGCGTCACAGTCCTGTTTCCTAGCCTTGGTGCACATCAGATCTCAAGAAATTCAATGCTTTCATAAAATTTACTCCCCACATCGCCACATCCCGGCTGCTGTGCATTGCCTTCTTCTTCTTCTTCTTCTTCTTCTTCTTCTTCTGTCTGTATAATGAGTCTGGTGTGTGCGACAGGCATCAATCAACACTTGTCACATGGCATCTGCTGCGCGTTGTAGTTACGGGGTCAAACGTGGCAAGACCAGCATTCAGCCTTCAAGAAAACGGATCTGATGAGACGCACCCTCACACTGCTGGTGCAGGTTCCACTTGTTAGCGAAATGCTTCTTCCAACACTGTGTTTATCAAAGAGGAAAGGTGTGAGCTGCTGCCAGCTGGCCCTCGCAGCCTTCTGTTCTCACCACCATAATGATGCAATCACCGCTTTAGTGTATAAAGATGGGATTTTAAACCAACATGGCAACGAGTCAACAAAAACAGACATTTCCTCTGGCCCGCTGAAAGATGTGAGCGTGGCATGCTGCTATAGTTTGTGTGTGTGTGTGGGTATGAATGCTGCAGCTGCCTGGATTAATAAAGTCTATTTTGGCCAGACCGCCGAATCTGATGAAAAGGTATAAAGCTCTCCCATATATCCAGCTTAATGTTCACTATATTCCACTTTGGACTGTAAATCCAGGCCATTGCCGCCATACAAATGGCTGTTAATGCCGAGATGACTTTTCAAACCTATGAACCTCCTCAGCTAAATCACTGCAAAATAACACTTCAGTCAGGAAAAAGGCACCCCGGAAAAAGTTTTAAATAAAGAAATTGCTTTTCCTCCCCCTCTTTGACGGCCTGTAACTTGAAAATAATAGTATGAGGTTTGATCAGGTTCCAAGAGCGGAAGGACGAGGATGCGGAAAAACACCTGAACACATTTCACTTCACGATGGAGAGGACGCTGAAAAGGTTTTGGGTGCTTCAGCAACAAGAGGAATAATTTATATGGAGCACATTTTTAAAATTATGGTGTTATTTCAACGGTCATAGCAATCAAAGGATGGACAGCAAAGCTACACACAGCTCTTCGAGAGAAGAGCATGAAGGTTGCAGAAACTGGAAATCAAGCCTGTTCATGATGAGCAGTAACAACTGCACCAAGTTAGAGAAACAAATGTTTCATAAAAGTGAGTCAAACATGATTTCAGTTGTCGTTGCCACATTCAAAACGCCCAACAAGCCACAAGCAGTAAAACATGCCGTGTCAGCATCTGTCCAAACATAACTCCTGCAGCGATCATTCATGCACAAACGCTCGGTTAGAGAAAGACTGTGGTCGTGATGAGCGTCGACTATGTCAACTTTCAGCAATGTGACACATTCATGAAGCCATTCTACGTCTCAATCCACCACTGTACACCGCTTCTCCTCCGCAGACATTGAACAGCTAATAACTGCAGACCTTCAGTACAACTGCAGTGACTTTACAAAGTTCCTAAGATGTAAAGAAAAATTAACAGTCTCCTCACTTACGGTGATGGATTACATTCATCAGGGCAGCAGGCAAGTCTGTGAACAATGTGTTCTTTAAAGGAGTGGACACTGTGAGCACAACAGGATGAGGAAAACTGCACTAAAACACAGACGTAGCTTCTGACTATGAGCATCAGGATAAAAAACATCTCACTCAATATCTTAATTTGAAAGCATGGCCCGGGTTATGTTTGTTGTCCCTGCTGAGCCTGAGTTTAAGCTCCTTTTTAATTCCTCCATGCCCAAGTCGTGCCAGAATCCATACGAGTGGAGCTCAGGAACAAGCCTGAATAATGAAGCTGATTATTTATTTTTTATTTTGGTTGTCGTGAACAGAAACAATAAATGAGGCTCTGTTTGAACTTCTATTGGCTGTTGATTGCAAAGAATAATCGACAAAGGGACTTAGACAAAGCAAATGACTCTCTGCTGGCCCAGAGGGCTTTCAGTGCAATGCCATGCTGGATTCTAGAGTCCAATTGTGGGTGAAATTTAGCTTATTTACTGTATTTGAACACCTTATGGTCTCTCGTCATGAACTACATCTTGTAGAAATCTGTACACTTCACCTCCAGAGGGAAGCTTAAGCTGTGTCCCATTGATCTGCCACTGGATAGTACAAACACTGCAGTTTTAGATACAAGTATCAAGTCGCTCTGCGGTCGACCAAGTGGAGGGGGATAAAGGGAACACCCCTCAGGTGTTCCACAGGCACTTTAGAAGTCAACACCACTTTTAGCCCATTAAACCACACAAAGACACACAAAGGCAGCTTTCTTTTGAGACTCAGAATGAGGATCGGACATCTGAGCAAATATGGACAAAGAATAAAGTCTTGCTGAGAGAACAGAGAATTCCTTGTGAGTTGTTTGACTCGGATGAAAAGAAAAAAAGAACATGTCAAGGCCATTATCCTCCTCTGGGCAATTACTACTTTTTCTCGTTGTAGTCCACAGTCTCTGATCCTGCGAGATGTAATGTGTTGCTCTCTAACTCGAGCTTTAAGGATGAGTTGGTTTCCGACTCTCAGCGAGCGGTCTGTGTCACTGTATCTGAGGCTCAGATCTCCAAACTAACCAGCAACTCATTAATCAGCACATGTGAGTGAGACCGCTGCATCTCTCCAGATGTGCTTATCAGACACAAGCATGCAATGTTACACACACGCAAACACGCTGCATCAATAATTAGATGCATCCAATCCAAATGCATGGCGGCGCACACACACACACCTACATGCTGCATATGCAAAGTCACAAATGCTATAATGCATGTTTAGACAACAGCGTGTAATTATTCATCATCACAAGCATAAAAAGAGCACATTACAAAGAGCGGCATGAAGTCGCATGTTTACATAAATTCCAGACACTCGCACAAAATGGAAAGAAGGTCCTTGCTAATGAAGCATTGGGGGTAAGCTGCATCTGCATTCTCTCTTTGTTTACTTGATGTAACTTCTAATTAATTATGCTCCCACAAATTAATCATTTGCCTTTGTTGAACAGCCACTGCAAGCTAAACTGCTAAAGACGCTCTCTGTCTGTGGCACGCTTTCATATTTAAGACGACTCGATTGTTCTTAAGGAAAAGAGAACATGTTTTAATGAGGCTGTGCAAAAAATAAGACATGAAATGGGACTGGAGTTCAGAGGTTCAGCCACTGGTGGATAAAGTATTCACATACTTTATGAAGCAGAAATACACCAGTCTCCAAAACTTCAGTAGAAGTACAAATAATCATGGACAGAAAGTACAATCAGCAAAATACTTAAACGTAATCGTCATGCTATTACTAATACTGCAATAATTTGGAACGCTGTCTTCTGCCTGTATGAGAGAAATCAAATGAAAGTGTTATTTACTGACCATAAAAAACTGGCTAAATGTCCACTGACGCAGTGGAGAATTCCTCGGGGAACCATCGTTATCCACAGAGCAGGACAATAAGGCTGCAGGTCTTTTAAAATGAAGTATTTTCTTCCCTCAGTCAGAGTTTGTGAAGGTTTTGGTTTGATAGTGTTGGATCTGGTCTAACCTCGGCGAACATCAGTCTCAAGGCGATGGCGTACGATCATCGGCTGTATGTTGGACAAACAAGGATTTCTGTTCAGCGTGAACTCACTCGACATACTCAACTGCCCCAAAATGCATTGCGTCTCTTTGGACTGTCCAGGGGTGGTGGTCCAGTGTTTCAGAGGGGAGAGGCTCTACAGGGACGACGGCAGCAAACAGCAACGCTTCTATCTACTCCATCATATTTATTGTGCTTGTTTTCCATTATTATCAAAGTAAATCACTGCTTTAGATAAACTTAATGTGACGATGTGCATAACCAGAGTGCTGAGGCAGCACCTCCTCCTCCTCCTCCTCCTCCTCCTCCTCCTCCTGGCTCTCCTCACTTGCAGTCACCTGCTCCTCCTCTGCGTCTCTCATTTTTAATTCTCCATTCTTTTTTAAACCAGAAATGAACCACAAAGCTTGGCCTGTTTCATTTTTTCCTCTTCTTAATTTTAATTATTACTGTAAAATATTGCGCAGTGTGTAAGAGGGAAGGCTGATTCATTTCTGTGATAAACAATTTTCAACCAGGAAGCTCGGACAGATAATGTGATCGATCCAGTCGTGAAGGAGAGAAAACTTATTGCTTGAGTATCCTTCACTGTGTCTGGTGGTAATGGTGTACTTAATAGTCCATTCAGTATGCAGTACACACTAATGGAGTATGCAGTAGACGGTGTTAATGTGCGATTTTAAACACAGTGATGGACAGTATGGACAGGGTCTGAAAAGTGAAGCCATTGTGAAGAGCCTCAACCCTGCATTCTTTCTAATGGTCAGCAGGGGGTGACAAAACGTGAGAAAATGAACCTGATTCTTTATTTATTACTTCAGTAAATATTCTCCATTGAGTTCATGGTCTTCAAGCCTTCAATAGAGCACGATGTTCATTTTGTAAACTATTTAGAGTAAAATACGTGAGTATGGCATCAAATTCGTACTCAAAGTGCCTCAAAACTATTCAGTATTACATGGAATACTACACAGTAGTTGAGTTAATGTACCTGGAAGCTAAACTTAGCTAAACCATTTCACAGCGGAAAGAAGCAGGTTTTTAAATCACCACGTCACCTGCAGGATATGTGCAGGAGGTTTGCTGGGATGTTGATCACACCACGAAGAAACCATAACTTGGCGTCTTTCTGCTGAGATTTCCAGCAGGCTGATGCAGAGGAGGAGGTAAGTTCTACGTCGACGCGCTTTCAAAAGGTTGCACAGCGATCATGTATCACTGAATCCAGCTTTGATGACCGCTTCAGCCTCCCATGATATGTCTTTTCAGCACTGTTACATCATCGAAACCGTTTTTAACCGGACGACTAGAATGAAGCTAATGCTCACAAGGTCGAAATCCTTCATCCACATAATGACCAACTAGCCACCAAATGGCTCCATATTTCTTGCTTTCTGTTGGAAGCGACTCTCGGCTGCAGCGCTCATATATTCTACCCAGAAATCAATAGCTGAGGTCGGCTCGGCTCGACAACTTTCTTCTCCTCTCTCGTCTGAGATATGAGGCCTAGCGGTCAAACGTCAGCTCCTCTCTCGCTCGGTGGACGACTCCAAGCGTGAATTCAATAAGCTTGAGTCAAGTCAGATCTCCTCAGTCTGTTCTTTTTGCCCCTCTGTCTTTGCCCTGCTTCTCCCCTCTTATCTCCCTCTGAAGGAGGCACTGAGGGAGAGAACGTCCACGGGGACTAAAACTCAAGTCAAATCACATCCTTTTCCACTGTAGACTTTTCACAAGGGGTTTGTCTCAACATCAGGACGGAACTTTTCTTTTTCTGTACAAGGCCTTTCAACCCCGGCTAGCACAGCTCAGACTATGCTCCTCTAATATCAATTACAAGTTTCAGGACCTGTATTGAAATTTGAATGCTGCAGACTGCAGGATGAAAGTGGGATAGTCCCATTAGGATAATGCCTAAAACTCTTCATTTTCCATTCAAGCCGCACAGTTTAGGCTCCAACATCGCTCACGGTTGCAGCATTAAGGAGATGATCCATCTGGCATCTACAGAAACCCCCGATTCTGTAGATTTTACAGGGTCAGTGAGAGACAGCAGACAGTTCAAACGAGGAGATGACGCTAATTGGAGGCGTTTCAGGTCAGATGCTGCGAGTGGCCTGAGGTTCAGTGAAGCCAGCCATTGAGATGTGTAGCTGTGATCCATTTCCTAAAGTTAGTTTATGACCGCCTGAAGACAAATGTGGCGGACTTCTGGTGCTGACACAGCGGGCCTGATCCGCTGTGACGATAACACCAGTGTTTTCAAAGATGACAGTTCTTTCAGCGTTATTGTGGCTGCATTGTTGTAACTGTGGCAGTAAGACATTCTTAACCCTTTCATTCTCTTTGATGGACAGACTTCATCTTCGAACCAAATTACTAACGAGGCATCTGTCACAGGACTCGCTTACAGCCGCCAGCCAGCGAAGACGCAACTCACTCACGTTATAGGGAAGCTAGAACTGGAACCTGGGAAATGTAGTCCAACAGCAAGCAAAGGTATCAGGATGAAGTGAACCTCATGAAAACTGCATTTCCCAAATTCCCACTTAGCTTTCTTTATGCATCAGCACATTAACAAAACCAAAAAGTGCTGCTTTGAATTATTTCGAGTCAGCTTCTATTAAATATAGATTTTCGATGACATAATTTATTTAGAAATAATTTATTGGATGAGACAGCTTCAAGTTGGAGGGGATTCGTCCCTCTGATCCCCCTCATGCACTGAGATGTTTTTCATAGTGAAACTATATGTAGAAGCTAAATGTGACTTTCATGCAGAGTTTGAGGCTGCGGAGGATGTTTAAATGTGTCCTAATTTCTCGATATTTAACATAGACCTAAATAGAATCATTATTCACCCCAGTAAGATTATACAACAGGAAATATAATGTAATTCACATTGAGGCATTGTCATTTACATTCAGCACCACCACACACTGTGACTCATATTAGAGGGACGACAGGACCTAATTTATCCTGCATGTTTTCCTGCTCTGAGTGCCTGAGGAGTGAGTGGGTGAATCTACCTTAAAATTTACATGAACAAACTATTCTGGATGTCGACGGAGGAAGAAGAAAATGGCCAAAGAAAAAAGAAAGGGGAAAACTTTTGAATTCAGCCTCCGGAGACCGTTGTGACACTTTGATGAATGTCCTCTGCTCGTAGAGGCACTAAGGCTGGGAGACAGAGGGATGATCCTGAGCAGGTTCTCAGCCTCGGGGCTGAGACCCACCAGGCAGCCGCAGGACGACGTTAGAGGGGCTGCGATATGATTCATGTGATCTGAATGAAATTTGTCTCATTTCTACGATTTGGGACAAATGTTCTGCTTTAATGAAAAAATACGAACGCGTAACCACTAACTGTCCAGATAGACTCTGGATATGTGCAGATTTTAAATGTCTGCGGCAATTAATTAAAGAAAACAGTCAGAAAATAGAAGAACAAATCTGCCATATTTCACCACAGCCTCGTTTTTATGGATCTGGGAGTCACTGAGGACGAGCAGCGTTAGTCCCACACTGGGGACAGACCAGACAGACTTATAATAAGTCTCTATCAGATATAACATGTCCCTGATGAAAGCATGTCTCGTCCTGTTTCTGGGTCTCACCTTATCTCTGAATCACATGCATGCTGACTTTCTGTTGGAAGTGTTTCTGGGCTGATGCACTCATTCATGTTTGTCTAAATTACTTGCATGGTGTTTATGCTGTGTGGACTCCCAGACAGCCCTGAGTGAAGGGAGCGCCGAGACAGAGCGAGGGATGCGGGTACAGAGAGAATTACATGCCATAACATTGTAATTACAAGGCTCCAGCTGGGTTCAGTGTAGTTTTGAGATAACGAGTATTGAAGTTTTCACCTCCCATAGACTTAACGATTAGAAACTTTTAATTAATGGCTTTTACCCCCTGGAAAAAAACTCACTGCTGTCCTCAGCAACATTTGAATTCATAGAGCAGGTCTGTTGAAAGTGCACTAAACACGACAAAAAGTTGATGAATTATCTTCCCGTGTCCAGAAATGATTTCTTGTGCTATTCAATATCAAACTTTAATATTGCTCAGTTCAGTTCGTTCAGCTCGAAGCATGCGGACACGAACTCTTAGCAGATGGAAGCCTTGAAACAAAGAGGGTTTAATTTTTTACCAAAAAAGCCCAAAAGCCCCAAAACAAGCTTACAACTTCATCTGGAAAACGACAGTCAAGTGGATTTCTGGAAGCTAATAGGAAAAAATATCTGTGAGTTCATTAAGATGATTTCATTACGAACAGCAAGAGGAATAAACCTGTGCTAATTTATTCCAATCCTCTGCCAGTTTGTCATTTCTGCATGGTGATAACTCAGAGCAGCGCTGGCACCAAATCCACCGAATGGAAATAGAAACGGGATGAGATGCTTGTTCTTAGAAGAACAGAGTGAGCTCAGTTTCTGATTCTGTTTTTTTGCAGCTTCCTTAAGTTTGTTTCAGTTTCATTATTTGCATCATTGTCAAAGTGAATCAAAGGCCTGTGGTCAGCTGCAGCGACGCAACATCTGCAAAGTGAATTCGATTTTTGCTCGGCCCTCCTACTTTGCCCTTGAAAAATTTGATTCAGTGAACAGTGAAAGTCACAGGATCGGGTCCTACATAATGCATTTTCTCTTTGTCTGTGTGCACGAGGCTTTACAGAATCACTGCAATCAATTGTTAGTTTTCTCTTACTGCCAAAGGAGTTCAGCAGCAGTCCAAGACACTTCGTGCTGAAATGCAGCTCCATATTTAGCAAGCGTCGAAAACCCCAACTGATGCTCCAGCTGCTAAATGTGCAATATGTCACCGTGACATCAAGATTAAAGAACAACAAGAGGCAAGGGGGCAGCGGCGCCTCAAGACATGTTGGGGGTTAAAATTATTGGGATTTATCCTCTTAGGAACATGACGGACACACAGGCTCTTCCTTCCCTGACCTGTCAGTGTCTGATGGACATCAGTGTCCTCAGCCGTCGCTAAACAAAAACACCTCGATTTTCAGCTGCAAGTCGCTCTTTTGCTCTTTAGCCGCCATCAGATTTGCATTAGAGTGTGTTGAATCTGGACACTCCCACAGTGTTCACAGATTCTGATGTAACTTGGTTTAAAGGACAAGCCCCGCATCCCCCATCCTAAACAGAAACACACGCACGATCATACAGTGCACACACACACTGCTGATGCAGCACAAAGGCCAGAAGGAGAATAAAAGACAAAGTGAGTCGAAATGCGTAACGTTGTCCCTGATGGTGAACAAAACACCATTTTTTAACTCTTTCTCTTCACTTTGGAACAAACTCAAACCGATTTAAGAAAATGCTAAACTATATGAAGGCGTGACACACAAATCTCCACATGCACAGACACGCTAACACAGAGCGCACACACCGGAAAATACCTTCGTGCTTCTGGGTCAGCGGTGAGGAAAGCACTAAGGTGTGTGAGGGAGCGGTCTGGTCTGGGTGGACGGACAGATAATTCCCTTGGTTTGACGTTTCCGCTACACTGATTCAACCAGAGTAAAAGCCACCAAAACCAGATGTGCATCGTGGGAAGTTTAATATGAATCCCTATGAATCATTTACACAAAGTCTATTGATATCACACGGTTAAATGCTGCAGTGTTTCTGGTATTTTGTTTATTCAACAACAGTCACTACAGACTGTCCGATTAGTCAACAGAGCTGCGAGTAACGTCAATAAATGACCTGAAGGAAAGCGCTGAAAGGCCTCGGCTGCACACCGCCCTCCTCACTCCTGCTGCGACATGAAAACTATTGTTCATGTAGAAAGTGTACTCCAGAACCAACACGCTTGGATGCTAAAGTCCACAGAAGGACAATCTGCTGATGATGAACCAATGAAGCTCTGCAGTCATTCAGGTATGAGGATGTGTTGAAATTAGGCAGGTGGAAAAAGAATATTAAAGCAAGAAAACCAATATTTAACTTGACCCTCTGAAAAGATGCCCGATCTGCAAATAAGCCCCCACCCCAAAAAAACAACAGCACTGGGGGGGATATGCTAATCAGCTCATTAGTATAAACATGAGTATTCATATTTTAGAGCAGAGCTTAAAGCTTCAAGCATGTGCTAAACAGGAGCCAGATGAAGACATGACTTTGATTCTCGTTTAATACCAGTGGACGCAAACGTGCTTAAAACAGCAAACCAGCAGACATCGACCTCAATCCTGCAGGAGAGCAACAACACTGTTAAAGTTTCATGATGAACTGGACCTCATGAGCGAACATTTAACTTTAACTCTGAGCACTTTTCCTCATTTTTTGAAACTGGAAGTCAACTTTTCCTGAACTCCTCTGCGAGCAGAGAGCTTGCGGCTGCTTCTGCTCACGCTGTTTCGCAGACTGTTGATGAGCTGCCTCTGTTGTGGTGATGGGACAGCTCCACGGCAGACTAATTGGAGGTTCATGCTAACAGTTTAAGCTTAATTAGACCTGGACCAGAGGAAGACAAGCAGCCTGTGCAGCCCGTGCATCATCTTTGATCCGACTGTTGTCCCTCCTCTCCATCAGGTCTCAGCCCAACAAGTTGAAGACTGTCACGGCGGACCTCGAGCGTCTGCGACAGGACGATTTAACCCCAGCTGACCCTCCAACAGTGGCCCCAGATGCTGCATCAGTTCACCCGGGAGCGATGGGTCGGATCAGTTTGTCCTGTTTTTGTTCTCCAAGGGAGCTCAGCTGTGGAGCAGTCTGCTGTGCGCTGATGCCTTATGGTGAAGTGGAACATAGACACTGAATGTTTTTCTCACAACACTGCGAACAAGTTCATTCAGTGACTCTCACGATGAAAGTGAAGAAACCATCAACAAGAATTCACATTAAAAAGATCTACCAAGCTCAGACTCTTTAATTACACGGCACATCTACTCCAAAAGACAGTCGTGTCACTTTACGAACCAACTCATCCTGCCGTTCTGATGAAGCATTCAATACATTTCAGAAAAGTCTACCTGCTTAATTCTTGTATTGATCTGGTCAAACTCTCATCTCTCAGTCTTCAGAAAATTGCTGAGTCGTCTGCTTTCCACATCTGCCTCAGAAAATAAGTGAAAAGCCTGTTTTCACATCGCTGCGTGGTGCCTTCTGTCCTTCCTTGTCAGCAGTTTGCATGAAAACTAAAATCCTCGCAGCTTTGGTGCAGAGAATAATTAGTTTTTATCTTCAAGGTGATGTTTTTATTGGTCCTGTTTATGAGATAATCTGTAACATGATTCCATTTACTGTTTTTTATATTTCGCTATACATTTGTTTTCACGTCATTTTTATTGGTATAATAAATGCTGAATTAATTATTTCTAATCTTTTGATCTCATGTTTGCTGAATCTTGATCACCTGTGTTTTATGTTCTTGGTGCTGCTGATATTTCAGTTCTATCGACTGAAAAGTTTTGTTACTAATTTCTCTTCCGTAGTCTTTTATGTTTATGTTATACTGTCCTGCACTAATTTAGAGATTGTAAAATAGTCATGTACTGATGGTCTATCGGCAATGTCCCCTGTCAGCTGAAAACTGTAAGTATTCAACAATTTAAAACACACACACACACACACCACACACACACACACACACACATACACACACCACACACACACACACACACATCAACAAATACTGAATATGCTGCAGGGAAACTTTGTAAGAAATCCTTCAGGCCAATTTAAAAGAACAACCTGACGAAGGGTCGAAACATAAAGGATGAATCAGCCTCCAATCAGGGATGTCCAAAAGGATGTTGCTTTGGCTCACTGCTCCTTATGTATGCTGATATTAGCCAGCATGTAACTTGTGTCCAGGTCAGAATCAGGTCTGCGCAGCAGCAAACTGCCTTTGATCTGAAAATCTGCCCCGTCAGACTCACAGGAAAAGAGCCTCATCTCCTTCAGGGAATATTTGTCTATGAGACTGTAACAGTGGGGGAAACAGAAGAACGTGCCAGGTTGTGTAATGAGAGAAATGCTGCTCGTGTCTACAGCAGAGGCCAGTTCTCGCTCTGTGACTGGAGTTCTCGTAAAGCTGCAGCCTCTGTAATAGTTTCTAGCTCATCCTGTTTGTTCCAGGTTTAATTATCAGTCGAAACAGCAGATGAATGCAATGCAGTTTGGCAGCTCCTGTAACATGGCGACTGGCCCTGCACGGCAGCACATTAACAGAATGTAACAGCTACGCATGAAAACTGATCTTCTCTAATGGCAGAAATCCCAGATCAAGACTGCCGCCAAAACCCGACTGCTCTTTAGGCCAAATGACATCCAGCCACCAAAGTTCAGCCAAATCTGTTTGGTTTGTTACTTCCTCACATGTCGTGTTTCGGCTGCCGCTGGATGGATTCTCTGCACTAAATCAAACTTGGCGTGTTCGCGCAGGACAAAGTGAGGGTTTACATCTACAGTCGCTGCAGTATGTGTGTGCAAACTGGCCGACCGTCGAGACAGGAGACAGACATGCTGATGCTCCTCACGCGCCCTCGTTCGTTCCCTCCAATGCGTCCCCGCTGACACATTTTGGCCAAAGTCTGGAGAGACGAGCACGTGTCGCCTTTTCTCTAAGCTTTACGCCGGCTCCCAGTTAGCTTAGAGAAGAGTCTGCAAGTGCTATTTTTAAATCACTTAGAGCCCAAAAATATATTAATGCTTATGCTTATTTATGCTTAAAGAATATAAACCTGGGGGGGGGGGTCACTTTTATCTGTGGGCACCCGTCACTTCATTGTGTCTCCAGTCAGTCAGTTCAGTCAGTAAATTATTGAAATGAATTCTTTGTCTGTGAGGCTACTTGTTTTTATTTCTTGCATGTTTCATCATATTGTGTAGGTTGTGTCCTCATTCGCTTGGCTCTAAGGACGGCAACTGGTCGGTCCATCACTTTGGTCCAGACTGAAATATCTCAGCGGCTGTCGGAGAGTTTGCAGTCTGAAGTTTGGTGCAAATATCCGCGGCACTTAGGCCAGAAATTCTCAGGATTTTTGCGATCATCAGACTCTCCATTAACGCCATCAGCAGATCAGACTGTTCCCTTCTTCTGTAAAGTAACGTCTACTTGACAGACTGGCACATACTCAGAGGATGACTGACTCCTACTGACTTTGATGATGCCCTTACTTCTCCTTGATATTTTAATGAAATATCACTCCACATGGATTCCCATGAAACTCACTACAGACATTCATCAGGATGAACTGTAATAACCTTTCATGTGGCACTATAACATCAGCATGCTTGTATTGTTGTTGTAAGCATTTAGCACAAAGAAGTGCTGTGTCTGAGGACGTCCTCACAGAGGCTACAGGCTCTTTGCAGTTGGCTATCAGGCTGCAAAGCCCTTGAATTATCTCAGTGTGTCAAAGGTGGTGCACAGATAAATTTGGCCCCGCTTTCCCTGCGAGGAGTCGACACTGTCTGCAGCATTTTGCAGAAATGCTGTTGACCCCGTGCTGCTTGTTTACTCCTCGTTTGGAGGAGCCTGAGAGTTGCATCCCGTCGTCATTATAACTCTCACACCCCGTCCGGCTGAAGCCACCGTTAACACCTGACCTCAAGTTACTGTGAGTTTGTCAATGTTTGCCTGCGGCGACATGTTGCTCAGCAGTTTGACAGATTTTGAGAAGAGGCCACATTCAGTTACGTCTGCTGTCAGCCTGAGAAACACACACAACTGCAAAGAGGAAACAGAACTTGACTCTGTTTAACTTGATAAACAGACTTTCTCCCTGAACGCTCACATTTCATTTCTTAATAAGGCATGAGGAAGCTCAGGTGCACATGGAGCAGCCCACCACTACCACCCTCCCAGCTCCACCGGTCCCACCCAGTGTCACTCTGAATAACGTCACTCTTGCAGCTGTGGAGGATCCTGGTAAACTGTGTCAGGAAGCATCCTCCACTGTGGATACTGATGGTTTCTCTCAGCTGAGTTGAATGATGAGCCGTTTCACTGTAACTGGAAAACATCCCCCGAACAAAGAGCATGTGCTGAGAAACAGATGGTACGTTCTGTTGTCATAATTTTGAAGAAAATGACTGAACACATGTTTGGTTGTGTTGTCGCCCTCCTCAAAGCTAAGATGGAAGCGGTGCATCCTGCCATATTTTATCAAAAACAATACCTGTTAGAGACATGCAGATGGGCACATGCAGTGTGGATTGTTCTGCAGAAGAGCTTGCAGAACTTTCTGAGGATGCTTTGATGCTCGTTTGTCATTAAGAATTGGTCTTTTTGGAATCCATCGTAAACAAAATCTAGCACAGACGCTGCTCCATACAAGCATGATTCACCACATAAACGCTGAGAGTTCGATTCTCAAAAGACTGATTTTGTCTGCCTTTTCCTTTCCTGCATCATGCCATCAATCCTTACCCTCTCTACAGACTTTCCAGCTAAAGCAGTAATGATAGTGGTGAAAAACGGACCCCCTGAAACAGCTTTCAGACCGAACTGATGAGATTTCTTGGGGACAACTTTAGCCAAATTACCATTTATAAATGATGCATCACACGTTTTTTCCCCCACCAACAAAATACTCTGAAACCTGGCTAGTAAAGAACACTACATGTTCCTCTGGCTTATAAAAAGGTGAACTAATGCTTCTGTTTAACTACAAACAGCTTGGTTACATTTGTTTTGTGGTTGAATGAAACATTCACAGAAGAATAAAAGTCTCCTTGCAGAAGAATCTGAAGATCTGAAACCTGCATCATAAGATTGAAAGGTACAATCATCCACCACCACCTGCAGCCTCTTTTTCTTCTTTCTTTCCACTTTTCAATGTCACGACTGCTTTCTGCTCTCACTCATATCTCCTGCACACAGTCACTTCACTGCAGACAAAGATGGGTTTCGAAGAGCTTTATTTACAGATGAAGATACTTTGCTGTGCTCGTTTTCTGCGCTGAGAACGAACATGAAGGCGAGCAAAATAATCAACAAAAGACAAGAATGTATAGGAAGTTAATGAGGATGAACTTTCTGAATGCTAAATTAACATGACAAAGCAGGAAAACAAAAATAGATCTCCGTGCACGACGACACACGTTTCTGCTGCAGAAGCCTCGGCTCACAGTTCAACTATTAAAAGGGATTTATTCATTTTGTTATTTTAAATCCCCTCCTAGCTGCCATCAGGCTCGGCGAAGCATGAATGGGGATAAATATCGAATACTGCCCACTGAAGTGCATAATTAAAGCAATTATTATTTATCTTTGTAAGGTCGACCCTTAAATGTGCGTGTGAAACAAAAAGGGCGTCAGAGAGATGAGGGATCATCTACACAGACAGAGACAACAGACACAGGGTCACATGTTTATCTCTTTTTTTTTTAAGAAGTCTGAAATCCACGGACACGACCACAGCAGTCTGCAGGCGTGGCGAGGCAGACATCAGCACACACTGGCTGTCCAGGGTTTGGGCTCCGGAGCAAACAGACAAACGTCATCCAGCAACGCACCGCGCTGCTCCAAAGAAATCAACCCCGTGTCCTGGAAATGAGCTTATAAGCTTTTCATCTGCAGCAGAAAACCTCAGTGCTAATCAGCATGATGAGAGTTTTTAATGACGTACCTGCAGTACTCATCACTGACAACGTGTTTCATTTGTTTTCCTGCAGTATTTACTCTGGGAAACTAACACCACTCAACTTTTCCTTGTTTAATCATAGCATGAGGCCAGGTTAGGGAAAGTGTGGTGCTGCTTTCACACTGAAAAGTTAACAGCGACTTGAGAAACGAGGCCGGACACGTTTGCTTTCCTGCCATTTAATGGACACCATGTTCGTCCTCTAGCCTGAAGCAAACAGCTGCTGAACCCGTGTAGAAGTCTCCAGCATGACTAACTAAAACACTCAACTGTCTTAGCTACAAAAACATTGCTTCAATATATTCCGGGTGGCAATTACATTTCCAATCAAAACCTAATTGGGAAAATACATTAAGAGTGCGTATAAAAACCTAATTTCAAGGAGACAGAGTTGATCAAATGCATTCAAGTGCGCGTTCGTGGTAGATTGCTTTGTAACGTGAACGGCATAATTCTACTGTTTACCTGGAAGTTACTGGAATGAAAAATTAAGTAACTCACTGCAATAAATACCTCACTGTCACTGTTCAGCTCTGTCTCAGAGTGCTGGAGTCACGATGCAGAGTCTACGCAGGTGACGAGCCTTCAAATTTAAAGACGGATTTTCTCAAACTGGACGTTCTGGATCGTAGTTTTCACTGGACCCGTCGCGACACACCAGCACCAACCCTTCTTATTTTGCCTTGCTTTCTTCTCTGAGTGCAAACTTTATTCCCTTCCCTTCCATTTATTTTCCAAAATGGGAAATCTGAACAAGCAGATGATCCAAATAAGCACTGATAAGCCTGCTGAGTGGTGCCCAGTGATCAGTGTTACAAAGATAGGGAAACCAAGCTTGGGCATACTTTCTGTTTGCTTTTTATTTCTGTGGTTAGCGGTTTGGCGAAGCCTGACAATGGTTGATGTCATGTGGCCGTTTTGTCTGCACATCCAACACTTGTAGTCACTGGCAAGATATCTCTGCATTTGCAACCCAGATTGTCACAAAATGTGGAACAAATGTTGATGGATATTCCCAGTTATGAGTGTGAGCTCAAACCAACTCACTGGTCCATGAAAAGATATCCAGAAACTAACTCTCAAATTTCTATTAAACTCTTTAACTTTGCACACAAGTTCTCTCTTAATTTCATGAGCAAATTTTCATGAAAATTACTGAACACATTCCTCCACCGCAGAGCACAAACGCCGATTTGAATGACACCGTGACAAATGACAAACTTCACATTTTAGCTCGACTAGCAGGACTGAAAGAAAACCTAAACCGTCAGTACATCGTTCACTGTCTGACACTGCAGCCAGTCAGGAACTTCAGTGGGTCAATTATCTGTTAGTTTTGTTGGTATAAGCAACGTTCACAGCATAATTTCAGCAGGAGTACAAACAGTAAAATAACATATGAAGCAATTACTGCAGAAGTACAACATCGTTCTGAAAGTTCACGTTAGTCTTATTAAAGGTTCAAAGTGTCGGCACTCGTCTTAACATCCTGAAGTAAACCGATCTCCCCTATAAATCCACATTAATCATAAGGCCCTGATTAGTCCTGAAAAATGAAGGAGTGAACGGATCACTGACTGACCCTCTGCTGTGTTTGAACTGTGAGCTGTCAGTCAGAGTCCAACACGCAGGTCCGCTCAGTGAAAGCAGGCAGCTCCATCGATCAAGAGGCTAATCTATTCCACAGCCTCGTGATTATAAGTAATTTGTCTGAGACCCTAAAGACAATCACGCTCTCCTCCACCAAAATCTAACTGTGCTGTATCAGAGAGTCCCAGCGTTTGTGTCTCAGAGAGAACTGGATGTTAAAAAACAGCAACTGTGCCTCAGCCGGACACTTCGCCCATCTGCTGCAGGAGATGAGACGCAGGCAGACGGACCTGAAATGCACCAGAAGGAGCCGCGGATGTGACAAGTGTGCCCCCGCTAAGGCTGTCGATCAACTGCCAATAACCGCAAGATTAATTATGATTAATTACAATTAATCCCGTATTTCAGCACATACTGAAATTCCATGATACGGCGCAACATCTTCAGCGTCACAGGCAGGAAGTAAGGCCGCGTCCCACTTCAGGGAGCGCATCCTCCAAACGCTGCGTCCTCACGCTCAATGCATCCAATCGATCTGACAAGGCCTGTCTCTCATTTCAGAGGCTCCTTCCAAAAGCATCTGAGAAATAATGTTTCCTTTTGCCGGAAGGAAACAACCGGTGCACCCGACAAATGAAAGCGCATCAGTCAATTGTTCAACGGTGCATCCGAGCGACCCGCGCGCGCTCAGGGGGAAGTTTTACATTCCAACACTGCATGTTCGCGATCAAGTTTCCTCGATTCTGGGTGATAATTAGCAGAAAACAGATGAGCAGCATAGATTTTTGGGTTTGTTCATTTGAAGGACCAGTGTGTAGAATTCAGGGGGATCTGTTATAAGCAGAATATAATATTCATAAGTGTATTTACAGGTGATAATTGAGATTCCCACAGCCCTGGAACACACCACAGCACAAGCCATAGCCACAGAGATCCAAATGTTCACCAAAAATAAGAAACCATGAACTCCTTCAGTGCCTCAGAGGAACACAGTCACATCCAGTGTCTTCAGTTTGTTCATGTAGTTCACTTTAGCTCACAAGAGTTAAATCCAAGGTTTAAACATTTCAATAAATGTACGAAAACATGAACCAAACCAGCCAGTCAGCATTCAGACCTGAAGTGTCTTCTCTTATAAAACCAAAAAAGAAAAAAAAAAAACAGTTTGAAAACACTTCTGATGAAGGATAAATCTTTCTTCATCCACATGCTGCTGATTTTCTTTATTTTCCCACATTTAGAACAGTCAGTAGTCAACAGTGCTGCCGACAGCATTTCACTCAGCTGAGATGAAAAAGAAGCAGGTGGGAATGTAGAAAAGTCATTAAACAGGACAAAAAGCATCCCGGAAGACAGCAGCGCTTCCTGTTCCTGTGAGCTCACCTCGACTGGCGTGTCTTCAGTCACAGGTGATGGACAGCTGACACGCGTCTCTCTGTGGCTGCTTCTGTATGAGAGGGACAAAGGTTTCCAGACATTAGCCTCACGTCACCTCACATCAGCTGTCATCCCTCACACACACATTAATGTGGATTAAACACACTGAAACAACCTTTTCTGTGTTCAGTCAACACGCGTTCGTTCCTCCTTCCCCCTGTTCTTTGTGTCTTCACGCGGAGAAACACACCTAAACTTCACAATCCATCAGCCACCGTGTCGCCTCCTTATGAACACACCTGTGTGCAGGTGTGGACTGAACCATGTGTGTCGTAAGCAGGGGGGTGCAGGAGCAGCGGAGGATCTGTAGTATTATTGCAGATGCAAAATTCTGCCTCTTGATCTCTTTATTCTGCTGATATTACAGTAACTTTTTCATCATTATTAACGTTTTTTCTCATTCTAATGTAAAAGAGAACATGTGGAAAACGTTTTATTAAATAATAACCTGCTTTTGGAGGAAGGCGCTCTATTGGATGTGTCAGATAGTTTATAAAACGGTGTCTCTTAACCCCCATCTATGAATTGAGAATATTCAACCTTCACGCCCTCTGTGCTGTGGACTCTCCTTGAGGATGAATCTGCTTTACTTCAGAAAAGATCGTCTCTTTGGCAGCTTTCTTCGGTTTTGAGGGAGCGGTAACGGTGAAGAGCTTTGATTTATGTTGGTGTCTGACCTTGTAGAAAGAAGTGGATGATGCATAAATTGCGCCTCGTTCAGGGAATTGAATGTGTACTCTAATCTACGATGGGCTGCCTCCTTTGTTCCCGTTTGTGTTTTATGTTTATTTTCCTTCCTATGTTTATCTCAAAGGTCAAGGTCACGTTATAACGCCATCGGCGCTGTGGCAGCCAATGAGGCCAGTGAGGATGCAGTTTGTCCTCAGTGAAGTTTAGGGGGATTTCCTCCTGCAGAGGAGAATCACACACAGATTACACGTGATGAGGTTTGTGTTAGATGGAATTCTTTAAGGTGACGACATCCCAGGTAATCTCAGTATTTCTACAATCTCGACTGCAGCACTGCATTTTATATTTCTGTTATTGTCTGGATTTGGGCCAATCTAATTTAGTTCTTCTTGAAAAATGACAAAATAAAGGGAGATTTCTGAAAACAGCTATCTCTGCTTGTCGGCTGAGCCGCACGTATTACGGCATCCTGTGCCTGAGGCCTGATAACTGATGGTGCAGGCAGGAGGGGCTGAAGGGGGATAAAGGCCGAGGAACGTCTGCATGAAGTGCAGCACGCTTAAACAAATGAGGCAGCCGCAGTAAATACAAGCACAGATTAAGCCGGTGTTCGGCGTGCAGCGCTTCGGCTCGGTGACGTGTGTGTAGTACTTGTAGCCATAACTGATAATTTCCTGGAACGCTGACTGTCGGTGTGTTTTCAGTTTGTCAGTGGTGACGTGTCTCTCGTGTCTCATTAGAATCATTCAGCGTTAAAAGAGCATCGAGTAATGTGACCTCTGTCAGCCTCCTGACGATGGTCAGCAGCTGGACTCAGCTCCCAGTCACCGAGCTCCTTTCATGGTATTTGCCACTAAATCTGTATTTAACTGACGCAGTAACTGAATATACTGTCACAGCTTGCTCATAAAACTTCCTTTTAATTTAAATTGTTTAGTTTAGAACTTCAAAGACGAGACTGAAAATCAGTTAAATTAAAACACCACTCCTCATTGCAAACTGTCCAGCCAATCACAGACAAGCTCTTGACCCACCACTTCCTGCTAACGTGTGTTGTTGCTGTTTCAAAATGACACTATATGGCCAGCAGTATGTGGAGACCCCTTCACATACAGTAGGTTCCTGTTTCGACATAACGACGCCTTCGTGCATGAAGACTCTCCATGAAGAAATACTTTCCCAGTTC
Source organism: Chaetodon auriga (assembly GCF_051107435.1). NCBI lineage: Eukaryota > Metazoa > Chordata > Actinopteri > Chaetodontiformes > Chaetodontidae > Chaetodon > Chaetodon auriga. The sequence goes on along the minus strand of NC_135084.1, from coordinate 25,729,595 downwards.
GGTGTGGACGAACTTGACTGGCCCATAGCTTTGGATTGTGACGTTCAATTCAGCATTACAGTCAGATGTCTATATACTTTTGGCCATGCGCTGTATGCAGCATAGAAAAAGGCCTGTTTAAATGACTTTACTGAGCAGAAGAATAAAATTTTTTTTTTTTCATATTATCACGCTGCTTCTTATCAGCTTAAGATGCTGCAGCCCACACGTTTCTGTTTGTTCCTCTTCTGTACTTTCTGCCTGCACCTCGGACTCCCACAGCACTCGAACTGAGGCCACAGCTTCCATATCTTCCCAAACACTCAGAGAGCAGAAATTACACCAATCGGACAAACTGTCTTATCATAAAAGTAATTTTATGATGTGGCCAAAAACTTCAGAGCTGCAAAGTCTACAACCACAAAAAAAGACATTTTCAAACCTGAAATGTTCAGTTTTCAGGAGGCAAACTTTGATAAACTACAGCGTCAATCAAATCAATAAACAAACAAATAACGTCAAACCATTATCAGGACAGGAAAGAATAAAAGGTGATAGGCTGAGGCTGAGGGTGTGAATCTGTGATATGATGAACCAACAACAGCCTGATGGAAATGGAAGAATGATGGATGCGATAAACAAGCATGCAAATTGAAAACAGGGTGATCAGTTGTTGTTGTTGTTGTTGTCAGAAGTTGATTGAAACAGTTTTCTCATTTGTAGGCATGAATTACAGAATCACAAAGACACGACCTGAATGACAAATCAAGAAATCAGCTCGGTGCCTTTGTTCTCTTGTTTTTGTGATATCTTCTGCTCATGTTTGGATGTTTACTGTTGCCGTTATCACTGGGTAAATACGGGTTATTAATAATGTAGGATGGTGAGAAAATGATCATATCTGTTGGTCAGAATCTTGCTTCTGTCTTTGATCTGTTTGACTTCTGAGCCACATGTCACGAAGCTCCTGTTCGTTGAGCTAAGAAATATCACAAAAATCAGACGTATGCTGTTTTCTACATATCTTGAACTATTAATTCATATTTTTATTTTCTCCCTCCTTGATTATTGTAATTGTCTATTATCTCTGCTCTCAACCGTTTAGCTGCCAGGCTCAACGACGGCGTCACATCACTCCTGTTCTCGCTTCCTGTAAAATAAGAAGATCCTGTTGATTAAATACGAGGCTCTGCGTGACCTTGCCTCCAGTTAAATTTCTGATCTCCTCTTTCCGTATTCCACTTCTCAACCACTCTGATCCTCTAATCTGTGCGTTTCATCCGCCTCGTGCTCCAACTGCGAAACAAAAGGCGGTCGAGCCTTTGCTGTTTTTACCCTGGAATCATCTGGATTTGCTGAATCTGTGGACGGTTTCAAGCAGCTTCTAAAAACTCATCTTTGTAGTCAAGCTCTTTATAGTCCTCCACTCCACCGGCTTGTCTGGTCTGTCTCTCTTTCAACTGGAATCGCCCACTAAATGTGTGTTGTACTGGTGCTAATGCGTCTGTGTGTGTAGAAGCAACTGATGCTCATGAATCCAGCTGTGCACACAAACCTGGTTCCCACTGGGCACAATGTCTGGCCTCATAAATATGGATTTTAAAGACACTTCAAGTCCAAAAGTAGAGGACCACTGTGACCGCTCACACTGACAAATATGCCCTATTTACTAAACTTGACATCAGGAATGAAAGCCAGTGAGCTAAAGCACAAGATAAACACACACCAAAATATGATGTATTAATCATTGTGTTTTAGAGTGAAACAGGAACATCCTCTGACTAAAGGCAGCTGGACGGTGGAACCATAAATCATGCTTTTCTGTGGAAGTATTAAAAAAATGAACTCCATGTTAGATAACTGTGCTCGACAGGTTTAAGGTGAGCTCCCCCGTCCGGCTGAGACCGGCTCTGCTGCTGATGTTTGGCTCTCGGTGCTGAGCGGCAGGCTGGCTCTTCCTTTCTGTTCTGAGGTCAGATTGTAAACCTTCAGCAGAGAGATGCACCAGTTATCTGGCTAAATCTCAGCGGTCACCGAAAACTGTGTAGTGCCACACCGACTGTACTATTCTAATTCTATTTTCAATATTTCTCTCTCAGTATATTTTCTGACAGCACTGAGGCGTCAACACGGCTTTAATATGAGCGAGTGGGGCTGCGCTTCAGTTCTGAAACAGGACTGCAGGGCTGCTGAATGTCAGAGCCTTTTTTTTTAATTCCAGTCCTCCAGAATCAGTATCTATGATGTTTGTGGTTGTCAGTTGTTGTATTTGTGCCCCTCTGTTACGCTCATCCATCAGGTTTATCGGGCACCAAAGCTAAAGAGATGAAATGAGTCGTGATGTGAGCAACCATCGTGTGATGAAGACTGGAAAGATGGAAATATTTCAAATTGCTTAAATGAATTTTCATGACTCTGTTTCGACATGTGCTCCGAGGTTAAAATGCAATTCATGATATTATAACTAACAAGCACTTGGATGAATCTTAAGGATTTTTTTTCCCCACATGCGCAGCAGTCATAACACTGGTCATTAATTCACAAGCAGTAAGCAGAGAAAATGAAAGATGTCAGCATGTGTGTGCTGCAGGCCGTCCACAGGGCACGTCGCTGCCTGGCTGCATTCAAACTGCTGTTTACTGAAAGCATCCAAACAAGTTCAAGCTCTGTTAGGTCCATTAAAATAAGCTCAAGCTCCCTGCAAATACTAATGGCTTTTTAAACAAACTGATAGCACTGACATATTTGGATCTTCACCGAAAGCAAACTCGAATAAGCATCTCTCATGATGCGGGAAATTTAAGTTCCTCTTAATTTGGCCCTTCAAAGAAGTGACAGTGAGAGCCGCTGTAAGAGAAACAAGGGAAGATTGGAGCGAGGAGGGCAGATTGGTAATTAACACGGCTGCCATGCCAAGCTATTAGGACCACACTTTAGACAGCAGCACTCCTGCAGAATAGAATATAAGAGCCATTATGTTTATAATGCTGAGTCAAATTTGATTTAGTCAGCTTTAAATTTCTCCATTTAACCTCCTGAAACAGAGAGGGTTTGGGTTTTACAGCTTGGCTGTGGGGCATGAAATGAGGCATTAACCACTAACCATTGTGGTTAGTCATTAACATAAAGACGAGGAGCTTCTCCAGAGAGACGTTACTTTTAGTATAAAGGCCAAAAGTGTGTGTGTGAGCTCGTTTTGTTTCACTTAAAAGAGGTCATGTGATGAGACTTTTAACTTCTTCCACAGGACTGTGCAGAAAGGCAAAATATCTCTTCGTTACTAATTACTGCACATTACGTAGACTTAAAGTACGAGACAGACCGACTCTGGAAAGCAAAGCAGTCTTTAACTGAAGATTCAATTTAAAGTTTTCTACACTGGCTTTGTGCTGCTGTTGTCACACACACATCAGAAGCACCAAACTCTGAGGGACAGGGCTGGTGATGCTCTGTGTTTTTCCTATTGTTGATAAATCCCATGATAAGAGCAAAACCAATAATGAATTGATCCTATCACGCCGTCCTGCTGCCCCAAACACTCACCAGAGCACTAAATGTGGATTAATCCACCGCTGAAAATAATCCTCAACCAATGCAGTATTTCTTCTTCAGGTTTGTTTAAAGATGCCTTAAAAAACTTATAAATGAAACTTTATGTTTGTGTACTGTTTCTAAAGATTTATGTCTTCTGTTAGGAACCAATGAGCTCGCAGCTCAGAACCACAGATGGGGTCGGACAGCCAGAAGGTGCGGAGAGACAAACACACTGTCAGCTTTGATCTTCTGATGCCAGCATTGTTTTCTAAAAGCACATGACTTCACACTTTTAAGCCAGCATTGACTCTTATACCATCACTGTGTTTAAGCTCACTATCGAACCATAATGTGTTATTAAAGACGGTCAGTGACTTGTTCAGTGTACCTTCAGCCTTCGCTCATGCAGTCCGCCATGGCTTGCTTCCAGGGAAGGAGAGCTTCGCAGCCCCAGAACACCTCACCATCAGGCATCCAGGGGGGTTTGCAAACAGGTGCCTCAGCAAACTGCTCCATTTCCTGTTTGGGGATCTGAAAACAAAAGCGATCAGGTTTGTCACTGAGGCAGCAGAAAGAACCTCTACATGGCTGTTGATCAAACAGAGCGAGCCGTGGAGAGTAAGTGCTTCTGGGACACAAGCCAGCCTTCATCACCCCCGGTCAGCACATTCGCACTCCCAGCTCTTCACATACGGACGCTTGGCATCACTTTTTAAGGTACTGAAAACACCTTTAGAATCATTTTTGAGGGCCCTGCAGTCAAGTCAGCAATGAAAAACATGCAGTGTCTTATAATAAAAATGTAACACGTATTTGATGCTCTGGGAATGATGAGAGTTGAGTATAAAGAGCAAGAAAAGTCTGCATTTGGAGGTTGGATGGGTCAAGCACAGGACCCGTGTTAAACCAAGAGTGAAGCTTGATTTCATCATCTTTGTACTTTTGGTTTCACTTTCGGTTTCTTATTGGACACAAAACTCAGTCTCCTGGGTGAAAGTTGTTTTCCATCCACCCCACCTTCCACCATGTGCAGACCTTCTTCCTATTTATACCATGTGATCTTGCTCCGATCATCTATATTGCCGTGGACAGGGTCATATTAGTTAGAGTTAGCTGAGAGCCTGGAGCGTGACACCATGACAAAGTGTTGGTATTTGACACTCTGGGATGAGGTCAGGCTTTTATACTGCATCATTTGACATGTTGGGAATGAGAATGGGCTGTTTATAGAAGTCTGTGGGATCATGCACGATGAAGAATGAAGGGGTATCCAGTCCTTCAAAAGTGACGCCGAAGGGTCCTGATCGAGCATAAGTGGGGACCAGTGCAGGTGCTGTGGGCGGAAGACGTTTTGTCGACTATATGTGACGATAATTTTATAATTTGTTGACAGATTTTAATGTCATTTAAGGGAAAGTTAGCACACACAGGGGAAAAGAGATTAGCTTCAGGTGTAATCCTGGTCTGGATGTATTTAAAGGTTTAGTGTTCGCTCATGAGTCTGGACCATTTCCTCCAAGGATTAGTGCCGTGAAGTGATTGATGAATGCAGTGAGTGATTGATTTAATGGCTGCCAGACATAATTATTGTATTACAGGCATTACGTACTTGTTTGCTGCTGTCACATCATGTCACACTGAGCTACAGAGTTTTGATTTTAAGGGCTTTTGTAGCTGAAGGAATTTCAGACTGAAGCTGAAAGCTGACAGAGTTCCATGAGCAGACGAAGCAATAATTTGGAAAACATACATAATTAATTATGTGCTTTGAAAGACAGCCCAGCACAAATTACCCACAGTGTCCCGTGATGTCTGCTGGGGGGGGGGGGTTCACGCACAAATTAAACATCAGCCATCATTTATTTTCAGTTTCTTTTCCTTCTGAACGGGATTCCCACCTTCTCCGCTGTCATCAGAAATCTTGACAGCAGCAGAAGGAGTGAAGGAAGCTTTTGTGTGAACTCAGCTGCTGCATCACAAAGTCACAAACTGTGAGATCCGGATGTCTCGAGGCCCACGTTAACACGTCCTGTCTGGATGAGCCTGAGCTCACCTGCAGACCTTTCACCTGCTGCTTACGGAAAGTGAACAGCAAACTCACTTGCTCATTACTCTTTCCAAAAATAATTGTTGCTTTCCACGTGACGGTGTGAGAGCAGAGATTTGTTCCATTCCTTGTAGCGTCAGGGTCCGTGCTCCATGCGCTTCACAGGCTGACAATTTATTCCATGCATTTCCATCCAACTCAGTGCAGCTATTTCATGGTGGCTTCTGCTGCGCTGATGGATTCACACCTGTACTGCTTCCAGCTACTGCATGAACACAACCTGAATACATATCATGGGGAAAATATAGGTGTGGAAGGAACAGAGTCCTTAGACTGCACATGAAGTTGAACTATGCCTCTGTCATGAGACGCACCTCTGATTGCGGCTTGAAAACTCCAAATCTTCAGATTTTTTTCAGGATATTTGAATTGTCCCCACTTAAAGAGCCGCGGGGCGATCAAATGAGGCAATTCCACAGAGCTACTCAGATGCTTTAGATTGCTTTGCTAGTTTGGGATGTAAACTGAGCCGTGGGGTGGTTTCTGGTAACGATGACAAGAGTGATGGCTCTTAATGAGCGTGGGCCGCAGGGCTGGACTAAAGACGCACAAACAGCCCCCGAGCTCAGGGACTCTAAGAACCTTTGAAAAGCTGGAAAATAACATTGTGCAGTTTGAAGGGTTGTTTGACACTGAGACAACACACCAAACTCATTTTAGCCTTCAAAGATTGAGCCTTTATTGTCTGCAGTGAAAGAAAAACAGAGCTACTGATCCTGAGCTGGAGCCTCACGGTCACACTGCAAAAGAAAAACCTGCAGCGAGCAAGAAAACAGCTCAAGTTGAGTTGGATTTTCTGGTTTCACTCACGCTCACTCATTAAATCCTCCGTAGATGCTCCATAGTTTAGTCAGTGAACAGTAAATTTCATTCATGACTCGTCCGAATTTTGTGGGTGACTGAAGTTTTAAATGCTGGTATTAAAACCCCACACGGGCATTTAGAGCCTTTTCCCTCCGTCTTGTCCATCTCTCCCTTTTCTCACCGTCTTTATCCGTCTCTCTCTTTCTCTCAGGCTAAATCAAATGGGCATCCGGATTACTGGATCTAATGACTGCTGCTGACTCCATCCAGGGGGGAAATGGAGGCTGAAACTCCCTCAGAAAGTCTGTTTTCTCATCAACTAGAATCAATCACCAGCTGACATCTGTAGCTGCTCTGCATGACGGAGATTTACAGCTAAATTTCAAATGTGAAAGCACTTAAGTAGCTGGCATTTGATGTTTTGTCCATTTCTGTCCTTAAGTGAGATTTTTTTATTCTACTACTACTCATACAAAAAGGCAGTATTGACCACTGATGGGTCAGAGCGCCAACATGTTGACCAGCGTTTCTCTGTGTTTAACGTTCCTGCGACTGCTTCCCCATGAACTCCACCTCGTGTTGCGCCAGTTAGGTTAAAAGCTTTTAGCATCAGTAGGAAATGTTGTTCACAGGCTGCCTGTGAACCGTAGTCCGTGAACCCCTCGTGAAGCCACACTTGGTGATTTTGGCTGATTTCAGCAGCGTTAACATTGTGCTGTGGGACGCCGCGGTGAAAAACTACCCGGCTGAGAGAAGCTGGCAGAGTCACAGAAACGCTGAGATGAGCTGTCCCTGTTCAAATAAACTCGATGAAGGAGGCCTAAAGTGGTGAAAATGTAAAAATATAATGACCCGGGCGTAGAGGAGTCTTCATCATCTGTCTGCTCTCTTCCTCTCTCCTGTTCATTATTCTACACTTCTTTCTCCACGTCCTCTCTTTCACTCACTCCCTCATTATTCAGCCGGAGCGATATCACAGCCTCTCATCTCCTCCTTTCCACTCCCCCCCCGGCCTCCCCTCTCCTGTTGCCGGGATTATTTTGGGATGACAGGAAGCTCGATGGGACGTCGGGGGGTTTAGGCTCAGAGTCCAGCTGAGAATGAGAAAGAGAAGAAGAGCGTGAGGACGAGGAAGAGGACGAGCATGAGGAGGCGGGGATGGACTGGATAATGAGATTGATGCCATGAGAAGAGGATGCAGTTGGCCTAATGGGATGATCAGTGAGCTAAAGGAAAAGGAGGACGAGCTAATGATGAGAAATGGTGTTAATTCAATCTGGATGGAAGGGGAGGAGACAGAAAAAGCGTCTGTTGCTTCATGACGGTGTTTCCTCTCTGTGTCTGAGGCTCTCTCACTGACACCAAATCAGAGACTCTTCTGCAGTATTTTCCTCTTCTAATATGTTAATATGAGCTTTTTAAACCAGAACATAAAGAATATTTCACCAACAAGCAAAAATGATTTCAACATTTGAGCATCAGGCGGCGCTCACAGTGGGCCAGTACACGCAGTACTTCTACACCTCTTCTCACGAGCTGCTGGTAGTCTCGCCTGCTCCCTCCTCATCAGCCTCTCTGGGCGATTCATTACATCCCTGAATAAACTGCACTACCAGAGGGCACCAGGTGACGCTCACCTGTTCCCGCTCTCACCTGCCTGCTTTTCTCTGTCGGTGCTTGAGGTGTTTTCGTTTTGTGTGACACTAAAACAGAGAGAAGAAAATGTACTGAGGCATTTAAATCGAGGCAGAATACAAGGAACTACACACGAGGACGGCTAAAGCTAATTATTTTTGAGTCCCCCCGGTTAAATAAATGCATGTTGTGAACATCAGCAGCATTCCTAATGTCTTTTATTCATTGTGGAAATTCAGAAATTGAGCTAATACTTAATGATTTGCATACCGGCCTATGCCAGCGTGGTCTCCTCGGCCCACCGGCACGCCAACACGTGACTGAAGGGAGAACTGCCACTTGTTTTTTTCCACTTCAAGCGCTGCAGGCAGGCAAACAGTGAGGTCTGGCAAATCCAGAGGTAAACTGGGGCAGAGGTCAGAGGTCAAACCCAGGAAGGAGTGAAGCCAGAGAGCAGCTGGCAGAACACAGACAATGTGACCAGACGCCATTTTATCATCTTTTTGAACAGAATATGTTATATTCAGAGCTACATTATTAGCTTGGATCCAGCAGGGCTCGGTGAAGCTAAATTTCCTGGTAAATGTAATAAATCCCTCAGACTGGAGCTGTAGCTGCTCACTGACCATTAGCAGTCAGTGGTCAGCTCCAATGACTGTATGCGACACCGTAGAAGTCCCATGTTCACTGTGAAACTTCAGTTGCTCAAGAGGTCCGGTAGGCGGTACCGACACCTGTAAACAGGCCTATGAGTGAAATCAGTGTGGCTCCTCTTCAGGTAACATTTACATAACGTGGTGTTTGTTAACTTTGTACATAAGAGGTGATAAAAATGATCTGTCGTCATTTTTAGTAAAAAGGTTTTAACAAACATAGATTTCTCTTTTTTGGTTGGCTGTGTGTGTGTGTGTGTGTGTGTGTGTGTGTGTGTGTGTGTGTGTGTGTGTGTGTGGGAAGCACACATCCAAGCTCTCAGTTCACAGCAGCATGTGTGTCGCATCACTGGGATCCAGCTGAGAGATTAGGGGAGCCCACACAAGGCAGACTGCCCGCTGTGGTAGCACACACACACACACACGCACACACACGTACACACGCGCACACACGCACACACACACACACACACACACACACACACACACACACACAAATAAAAGGAGGATTTTTTTTTTGTGTTTCATGTGTGAGTGAACAATGCAGCTGTGGGCTTCTGAGGAACAAATCAAGAGAAGACTTTGTTGTTGTTTGTTTGTTGTTGTTGTTGGTGTGTGTGTGTGTGTGGGGGGGGGTGCGCGCCCACTTGTATTTGCTACATGATGAGGACCGTTTTCTAACAAACAGAATGGGGACATTATAGGAACATGAGGACATTTTGGCCGTCCTCACAATTTCAAAGGGCTGTTCGATGGTTGGTTGCGAGGGTTAGGTCAGGGTTAGGGTTTGAAATATGTCAACGAGGGTCCTCCTAAGGATAGAAATACATATATTGTGCGTGCATGCATGCAGCTCGCTGACTGGATGGCACCATGCTTGGCAGTGACTACATTAAGGCGTTCACACACACGTTGTTCCTGAGATAATGAAGCAATCCTCATCATCATGTTCAGGGTACAAACATGGCAGGTGAATCCAGCAGCCCGTTATCTTCATTCTGTCGGTTCAAAGAAGTAATATCAGTGAGGATAAGGAAGCCTGAGTGTCTGACGAAGATTAATTAGCCTACTGATAAAAGATGATGTTTTTGGTTGGGTTTAATTTTAGTCAAGTAGAGCAAAACTCAAGAACACACTGTGCCTTAATGTATTATTAGTGCTTCAGCTGATTATTGAGCTGTTGGACAAATTTAATTAATCACAGTTCGGCTTCAACAGCATGTGATGAGCAAAGCTTTTTTCTGTGCAGGCCAACTAATTGTGTAACTGTAGAAATGGCACTTCCATCCATTGATAACAGCTCTCTGGATAACTGGCTGTGCTCCCTCCTGTGTTTAGCATGCGGTAACACACTCCTCAAGGAACCTACCCAACCTTCATCCTCTTCATTCAAGAGGAGTTAGACCCACTTCTCAATTACCAGTTTTATCAAAAGTTTAAGAGAAGGTTGTTTACTCAAAGTTGTACTTCTTTAATGAATAATTAGAATATCTTTGATGACTGTGCATTGGGTTTCTGTTCACATCATAGCACTGAACGTGCTCTCATTAAAAGTAGCGTCAGCTGTAAGACTTTTAGCTCACAGCTGATTGAGTTGTTTGATTTTAATTATTATTGATCTCAGCTCAGCATTTGACTCAGCTGATCATTTCTATTCTACTGAGCGGGCTCGAAAAGCGGGCGGCCATCAGAAATACTGCGTTTAACTCTTTTTTATCAATTCCAGAAGTGAAGGGTCATGATTCTTCTTCTGCAGCCCCTCTGAGCAGCGGCGTTCCCCAAGGCGACATCTTTGGCCTCCTGTCGTTCTGTGTATACATGCTGCCACTGGGACATGTCATACATACATAATGTATGTAATGTATTAATAAAGTCTCTGAATATCTTGTAGTATTGTAGTATCCCTTTGATTCCTTTGTGCTTTGAGATCGAATGTTTGTTTAATGTGACTTTCACCTTTTTTGTATTAATATCAGTTGTCCTCCATTTATAATTCAAAACAAACAAATTTGGTGATTAAAAGGTTCAAATAACAAAAATATGGCTTGCATGTTCTTCCAGGTTAGCTACTTTGTTAGCTGATGGATTAATAAGGTCACCACCATCTAAAATGTAATTATACTTTGAGCAGAGTTCCTTTCATGTTGCTCAGGTTTGCCAGGTGTCCACGTTGGCCGAGATTCAACGAACTCTGTCTAATGAGGTCTAACTCAGGTAATTGATTTCTGCCTCCAGAGCCGCTCTGCTGCTTCGGAGAACTGTTCAACTAAAACTCCTCGTGACGTCGCCCGATGTCAAGGATCTGAAGAGGAGAGCGACGACCATTACCTGATTTATTTAAACGTAATTTGAATAATCATTAACAACAACAAGCTCCACGGAAAACAAACTCCAAAGGGAGCAGAATCGACTAATCTGCCGCAGTAGACAGTGAAAGCAGGTGCAATTTGACTTTCACGTGTCACTTTAATCTGTTTGTTTATCGGTGTGTTGTTGGACAGATGAGTCATCTGTCGCCCTGATCTGCAGTGAAAGAGTGCATCCGTGGCACTCGCCAAGAGAAGTCAACAGACCTGAGCTCTTGTTTCCCGCAGAGAGGAGATCTGGCAGCGCCGTCGTGATCCCGGCTGTGTTTTCTTGGCGTGGTTCAGGTCAGAGAAGAGCACGCTGGGTTTCATTCCAACCAAACGCTGCACTGATTAACAGCCCTCTGGTTCAGCTGCTGCAGTGTTTCCCCATCACGAGTTAGGGCCAGCAGCCGGATGATGATAATGAAAATGGTGTAATGCATGAAGGGATCATTTCAGCAGTTGTGGGAAATGTCAGTCAGGCCTCAAAGGAACATCTGTGTGTATTTCACCTGGGTCTTATTCTAAGATTGGGAACGTTCTGACTAAAGGTTATCTGAACTAAACAAGCCCCCTGGATTCAGTGCTGCTGCTGCTGCATAGGGATCAATTCACAGGGCGGGATATTTGGCTGTCATTCAACCTGAACCAGCATTTCCCTTAACCCCGTCATTCTTGTGCCACTTTAACCACAGCGTTCTCACATCAGAACTAAAACTGGTTCATTTTTATGATCTGTAAAGGTTTTAGGAAGGCACAGACAAAATGATGTCACCCTGCAGATAGTGGTGTCAATCAATTCTTGCTTCAAAGGACATGGTCATTTAATTTGATGGACTTTTTGTCTCAGTTATTTTTGGTCAGGTGAGACACTTCAGCTGAGAGTCTTTGCTGTAAGGTTTTCCTCCTTGGTTGGCTTTGGAAAGCAGCACTGTGTTCCTGATGTACGCTGCTTTGCAGGATGATTCACTTGATGATATAAAAAAAAAAAAACTCCTACTTGAAACTGCTGTTTTGGTGAAGGCAGAGGTCCCCTGAGCTCCTCTGCGAATGAAACCTAGATTTCAGGTGTAATTCTGCACATTTTTTGCTTCATTTATTTCTTCCTCCCTCCATAAAACCCAGAGGCAGACTCTCTCATGTATAGCGGAGGGTGTTAAAGGAAGTTCCGGTGCTGACTTCAGGTTTTGCTGAGGTAAATCAGGAGATTGTAAAAATCTTGACCTTTTAAAATTGTATCTGGCTTACCAGCGACTTCGCTGATCCTCAGCTCTCCTCTAATATCAGATATCATTTTCAGGGCGCTGCCGTCAGAACGCGCTCCTCCTCTGCCTCATCTCTGCAGCGGAGTTATGGAGTGAAGACGGGGTGTATTAATGCCTTTAAATCCTTTTCATTCCATATCAGCCAGTTCCAGTGGAGAATAGAAAGTGTGACCTGAGTGATCGAGGTGAAGCTGAAATTGAAATTAATTTCGTATAATCCATTTCAAGTTAAGCTTTTTCTGAAAGAGTCTGCAGAGTTTCCTGATCTGCTCTACGTGGGGGGTGAAAGCAGTGCTGTATGTGTTTACATGCATGCTGATGTCGGATGGATTTCTGCATGTGCGACCTCTCAGCTCCGGCTCAGCAGTGTTTCTGTTATTTTGGACGGTGTGAAAATCCTGATCAGGACCTTGTGGTCTGAACCCCCGCGGGCTCCTAACTGGCACAGAGATGGTGGTCGTCCTGTTTTTCTCTGTTCGACTTCCCGTTTGCTTTTGTTTGTTCTTCCCACTCGCAGGGCAACGCCGAGGGTCTCCATGTAATTTCTAAGCAAACTTCTTCCCGTGAACCAGATGACCCAGTGCTAGCAACACGAGCTGTGTGTACGCTGCTACAGTTTCTTCAAGAAAATTAATTTTCATTCATCCCGAGGCCCAAAATCCCTTTTCAAGCCACTGAAAGCTTCAAATCAAAGGTGTTTTTCTATAACATCACTAAAGATTCACACAGGACCACATGGTTCATCGAAAGCTGACCCGCCTTGCTGTTTTATCACTGCAGATCTAACTGGATAGAAGAAGAAATCTCGTGATTTACAGACGTTTCTTGATTGTCAGTTTGTTTGCATTAGTGTAGGTGACGTCGCTGACGCTGAAATGAGCCAAACAGCCTTGTTGGAATGAACAAATTCCACCAACCCGGCTCGTGTGCTCTGAAATACAGTGAAGAAAAGTGATGTGACAATTTCAGGTATTTACAGGAGATTCGGTCACATCAGGGTTTAGATGGAGGATACTTAAAGGAACCATTCAACAGTTTGGAAACGCACTTATTTGCTTTCTGGTTAAGAATTTGATGAGAATTGACTGATACACCTCTCAGGTCTGAAATAGGTATCGATGTTCTCATTGAACTCTCCCCCAGAAAGCATATTTCCCAAAATGTCAAGCTATTCCTTTAACAGGGGTTAAACTGAGGGTTCGTTATCCCACTTTGGAGATTTCAAAAATCTTCATCTCTACGCTCTAAAAAGTAGAAACACGAGTATTGATGTAGTTTTCTCTTCAGTGAATCAATGATGGGGGAACATCGCTGGACAGAATTTTAAGCAGCAAATTTGTGATTTGGGGCTGTGTGTGTAAAACGGACTTGACGCCTCAGCCAAGCTCCGGTTTAGTGAATGCATTTCACGCCTTGTCCATAGACTGCTGTACTGCACTGCACTTTCTACTGTCTGAATATGGCATGTTCATCGACACGGCATACAAACACATACTCTTTTAATTTTTCCCTCATCTAACTGAGGCTGTAAAAGGTAACTTCAAAAGAAAAGTGCAGCGTTTGGTCTCAAATGAAGACGCGTGGCAGCACTGAGGCAGCAGCTCTGTGTGCACAGGATCTCTGCAGAAACCATATTTATACATCAACTTTCTCATCACAGTGTGGCTGCAGGCGGTGTGACTTGCAACAGAGTTCACTGCACCAGCAAACTGTGAAGGAGTTGCAATGTGCCAAAAACACACACTGGGAGTTAGTGATGAAGACCGAAGTGAGGAGCAGTATCCGGAGTGTGAAATTGTTATTCAACATCGACAGGACATTTGTTCCGGGACTAAAGATAAGCTTCGTCCTGGCAAATAAAACTCAAATTTATATGTAAATCCACTTCCTCAGTGGAAATTAAAGTGATTCCTTCGTGAACGCTCTGAAGTTTACTGAAATTTATCTCATTAATGTTCCACGTTGGGTGTTTTTAGCTGACACTCGTGCTATCGTAGACAAGCTGAGGGGTTTTTCTGATGTAGTTTTTAATTGTATCTGTTTGAATTATTTTATAGTGAGAACAATAACTTTATTATAGCTGTCAGTGTGAAATGAATGCTTACTGCTGCTTATTGTCCAGTTCTGTTCCTGGCTGTAATTATCTCATTATTCAATTAGTCTTTCTGGGAACAGAGTGGGAAGGGCCCACTCACTCGTCTAATGTATAATTATTGATGTATTATTTGGTGTTTTCCTTGCCATTTCTCATATCCTGCAAAAATTTCATGGAGTGAAATTTCCTCTGCTGATTGGATCTCATCTCACAGTTCATTAACTGAGTCTTGTCGAGATAGCGATGAAAACATAGAAAGAGGGGAACAACTTTAATCCTGTTTGTGCAGGTTAAGATTAAAAACGCCAAAGCTTCTGATCAAAACAGCACCGCGAGCAAATGCAAGAAAGAAAGAAAGAAAGAAAGAAAGGAAAAAACTGCATTAAGATAAAATGAGAAGCATAAAATCAAATGACAATAGGGGACATTAGGGTGAAAACAGAGCAATGAACGAGGAGGAAAGAGGATCAGCAGATACTTAAAATCCGACTGCAGTGAAGGATCGACTGTATCAGCAGATGGTTCTGTCCTGCGTGAGTAAAAATTTAGGGACACATTCCAGATGTGACCAGATGTTCGAGTGTGTCACAAGATCACTGTCTTTCCTCTCAACACATAAAGTCATGAAGCTGTGCTGACTGTCCTCACACGACCTTTCTGTTCTTCGCTGTCCGTCATTTCATGTGTTCAGAGAGAGAAAAATCAGCCATCCTTAACAGTGTTTTCTCTTTTTTTGTATGAGCGACAAAGGGGAGGCAGGCCCTACGGACCAAATACAAGAGTGTTTAATTCAGGCAACAAACAGCTGATGACCTGCATCAAACAATCCTCGTGGTTTTCCCTTCCCTCCCCTGAGCTGCACAGCCAAGACAAATGCAAAATAAATTAACTAATAAATCTCATAAAGTGCTGTGACAGCTCTTTACCGCGCTTACATCCACAATCACTGAAATGAGCTGCATCTTACTTCACTATATGCTTCAGTTTAAAGCCCACAGTTTATTTAAGTCTTACTCAAAACGAAGTGTGTGCCGCACATACTGTAAACTCTTGGGAAAAGTGTTGTTCAAGCAATTAACCTGAGCTGAAAACAGCTGAGGGGTATTATCTCCAGCTTCCCGTGAGTGGCTGACTGCTGAATGGAAACGATGATGATGTATTTAAATCTGTGAGCATCAAGCTGCCAGCAGGTTTCTATCATCTGAGAACGGAACCGAGGCTCAGGCTGCGTCGCAGACATGCAGCATCACATCTTCTTCCCCCAGTCTGTTTTTCTGCCTCTACTTTCATCCCTGACTTGACATGTGTCCGTCATTCAGCCGCTGCATTTCTGCTCCGGATACCTGAGTCATTTTCGCTCCACAGGCTCGCCTCCTATGGAGCGCAGCTCTGCGGTAGGTGTGATGTGGCTTAAGCTGTTACGGCATGAATAAGGGTGCTCTGGAGAGTGTCTGTGCTGTGATAAGGCTGTAACTGGCACACGGACTACCTTGTAATCAAAATCTGAGGAGCTTGAGATGAAGGCGCTGGATCCTGGCTGGCAGCTCATCTAATGCTTTCGGTTTGTTAAGTCAGGAGTGGCTTAAGATCTGCCTCACGAGGGAAAAGTAGAAATGTTAAAAACAAGTCGTCTCTCACACAGCTGCTTTCGGCTTTGGCCTCTTTTTCTCTGCGCTTTATCTCCATTATCTCTGTGGTTAAGCATGACTCTCTAGATAAAGGAGAGGGAATCTCCTTTAATCTTGTGCTTCTATACTATGCCCACAAAATGGCTAATACACGTCAGCTAAAGTCCCAGTTTGTCCACACAGCGCTGCAGACAGCTGGTCTGTTGCTGTCAGGTCCCAAATTGTGGTTATTTGGAGTAGACTGAAAAGTACACCCCCACAATTCATGCAGTTCCACTCACATCACTGTGTATATATCAGTGTCTTTTGGTTCAGTGGACACATCAGGCAGCAAATTCTAATCAGCAGCTACAAGCCTCTTAAACCAGGTAAAAACACCAGCATGGTGCCAGGAAACGGCTCTATAAACAGCAGAATTCACCGCCAAGGCTTCTAAAATAAAGATGTTTGGAATAACAAATCCTATCAGAGCAAGATGGCGCGTACGGCGAACAGCTCCTGCATCCCAGAGGGTCGCGGGATCAGCGCCGCGGACAGCGGCCATGACACACAGCTGCAGTGCTGTCAGGAGGAGGGTCCACGCTCAGCTGGTCCGCCGTAACACAACCGTCCTGCAACGAATCCTCCCGTCATGAGGGGTGCAGCGTTCAGAGAGGTGATGATTCAACTTTATGGCTCTTTGAGAGTCCGTAGTTTGTTGTGCTGTTCAATTGAATTGTGTTACACTGAGGAGTGTCACTGATACAAAGGGGCTTTTACACACTTTGGTAAGTCGTAACGCTGCTGGACTACATGTCTATCAACAATGCACACAAAAATCAAGTGATTTTAGTCCTAAGAACTTCACTTTGGATGCACATTTAGGTTTGATGACGCTGCACGAGATCTGAGCTGCATTTCCTGCAGTTTTATGTATATAAAGAGCAGAAGTGAACATTTAAAATCATGTTATTGCTCTGTTGTACAGAAGCCAAGCGTCGGCTTGGCGGCAGCATGTTTAACTTCATAACACTGTTCACTTTCAGATTTTCTTCTGCTGCAGAGGCGCGCCATCAGACTAAAGGGATTTGTTCTTATTTGCTCCATTTAGTAAATTTCCACAGGGTTTGGAGGTGCCTGTGATGAGCTTTAATGTCTGACAACCTTAAGAAAGTGCAGCATATCTTTCATAGTTTTAGGCAACTGGATTTTGGAGAGTAAAATCTGGAACGGAAAGCCTTCGCTCACCTTTCATCTTCTTCCTCGTTCATCACTCCCTCTGCTGCTAAGCTACACCTCTGGCTGATTGCCCTCCCTGCTTTATTATAATTCAAATAATATCCTCCAATTTCAATCATCCAATCAGTAAGCCAAGTATTTCCCAGCATATTGTCTCTTGTACCTGGGATTCAATCACTTGTTTGTCCGCTCTCATGCTAATCGTCTCATTTGTTCCCACATTTGCTCCCCGACAGCAGCGACCAAACCTTTTGTGTTCTTCATGCCACTGAGGGTCTGGATATGTGTAAATATTTAACACATCACTCTCACGTTTGCGTATTAGATGGATGCTCTCTTCTGTTTGCCTGTTTGCCTTTTTCCACTGTTTCCTGTGGATCTTTACTCTCTCTAGCCAGTGATATTAATATTAATATAAGCTACTCATCCACCCACTTCCATCCCCACCACTAGCAGCACGGCTCAGATGATGATGGGGGCGTATATGTTTTGCTTTCCAAACTGTTTTTTCACCCATAGTCACGCATTAGGCTGTGATAGGGTGTAAGACAAAGTCTGCTCAGGAAACTTTAAATTCACAAACTTTGTGATTTAAACTCCTCTTTGGCCCTGACCTGATGAAGCCTCTTCAGTGCTTCTCTCCGTCTGCGGAGCCGTCAACATCGTGTTGTTGACGGCTCCTCCACTCTACACGACACCTTACACCTCGCGGCCCATCTGAGAGCGATGACACCTGACTTTGGAAATCTTCAGGTCTTGATGATTTTCCTAAAGGGAGAACATTAAAGCGGCGCTTGCCAAATGGGGTCAGAACAGCGCAGACCAATCAGAGCTGGCGTCTGCCAACAAACCTTCGCAAGCACCTTGCGAGTGAACACCTTTGAACCACTCGACTGTGCCAACAATGGTTCTGCTGAGTCATGTTCCCGACACACAGCGCAATTTCACTTTGTTGTGTCTGCAGATCGTCTGTTGTTGCTGCAGGGCACTGGCACCACGCATACGCAATCTTCTCCCCCTTTCTGTTTAGTCTTCACTTTTCTTCAGCTCGTCCTTTAGTTTGTCTCAAGGCGGAATGAGGATTCCTCTCCAAGCAGCTTTGTCTTTCATCTCTGTCTTATAATCCGTCTTTGGAGCACTGACTGCTGCTTTAGCCGCTGTTTTAACCAGATACATGCTAACAACACGGAGCAGGTTTTGCTCCTCTGCAGCAGATAAGTTCAACTTGGCCAGTTTCTGTATAACATACAGTAGTTTGCTGTCTTCCAACTGCACACAGAGCGTTTCATCATACATCATGTCCATTCAAGACAGAGGGTGTGGATGGAAAAAGGATGCTGACACCGTGCACCATGACGTTATAGACCCGTTAAAACTCACACAACTCGTACTTCTTCACAACGGTTAGAAGAGAAACAGCAGCGACAGCACTTTCTAATAATCACAATCCTGATGAATTATTAGCTCCAGAGCAAAAGGAACTTGGCTTGATCCACTGTAATCACTATATCTTTAGAAAAAAAAAATCATAATTCATCACAACGAAAAGATGAACAAATTTACATTAAGAAAATAGTCGGTCGCACTTTAATATTTCTAAATATTTCCAACACATTATGACACACTATAGTGTAGCAGAGATTTTATTATACATTCATGGATTTGTCAAAGCTGTTTTAATAAATACCTCAAGGGGGTTAAATTAAGGGTTCAGCCAAACTGATTGAAAAAAAAAACACAAAAGTTATAGGATGGAAGCACAAACTAAAAAAAGGAAATCAAAGTAAATAAAATAAAACCTGTGTCCCTGCTGTCCGTCAGGCACTTTAACTGTGACACAGAAACAGGCATCAATAATGTCGTCGGCGTCTGGAGTTAACGCTGCTTCGAGTGAAAAGAGGGAAAAAAGACGGCTGAGAGACGAGCTGAGGAGGATGAACTCATCATCCCACACGGAGCACATCTCAGCCCTGCATGCCACCAGCCGCAGCGACATTTTGGAATCGATGTGAACTTTTTAGATCAGAAGGACACTCTCTAATAAACTGGTGGTAAGTTATTAGCTCTGATTTCCATACTGAACCTCCCATACGCTGCTGCTTCCTGTGGCTGAGACTGTCCATGCCCTGTGCAGGTAACCCCTCTCAATCAATATTCCACTATAACTCTATTCTGTGGATCTCCCTCCGGTCCCACAATCATATTACCACACAGGAGCGATTACGTCATCAATGCCTCAGGTCCATTTGATGGGCATGGACCCTGTCATGACATCAATTTTGTTCCAAATGGCTTTTCTAAGAATCAAGCTAATGACGTGTTCAACATGTCTACCTCCATCCAAAGAGAAAATCCTCTCCAAACAGACACCAGGAGAATAAGCACAGCCGGATTCCTGTGAAGGTGACACCTGTTTGTCTGAAAATCACCTTTATTAGCAGGAGATCAGAAGCTCCAAAGCACTTTCACTTCATGATCTAATCCTCAAACACGTCTTTAACATCTGTGGACTAAACCTGTGAAACCTGGTCGTCCACAGATAACACATTGTCTCAAGCTGAAGTCTCACTGCCGAATTTTCTGTATTCCTGTATCATCCGTGGCAACAGAAAAAGTGTCCGTTGTTTTTATTTACGATGTTTTCTTCTCATCCCAGAGCTAACTTTCCCTTTCCATCATTTGAAGTGCTTTTACTTCTCTTTGCCCTCTCCCAACACACACTCACCATCTTTCTTCACTGCTCTTATATCATCGTCCACTTCCTGGATGAGTTTATCTCAGACCTTTGACCGGCTGCATCACTATAATTAACGATTTTAATATCAGTTTTAACGCCACAGTCAACGCACTGGACTGAGCCTTCAAAACAATGAGACTTTTGTTTTTCTCAGGCTGCCTCTGAACGCAGACACCACAGCATTCGAACCATCGCTCTGCTTTGCTTTTCTCTCGCTGACCTTTTCGTCATTATCCGACCTCTCTCTGATCTACTTTAATGTTCATGTGCTGTCCATATCTCAGTGCTGCACCCTTATTAATATGCCAAGCAGAGCAGCTCTGGAAACATCCCTTCCTGACGCTCTCACAAAACTGAGTAATTACCCTGACTCTCCGGAGAGCTTCACAAATACACTAAATATCACCTTACTGGGTGCACTCAACTCTGAAGCCCCCTTCAGGTTAGAAAACGCTGCTCACCCAACTTCACCCAATGATTCAATGATTCTACTCAGGCACTCTGCTTAAGTACAAATACGCCCTCCAGCAAGCTAAATCTAATTGTTACTCTGATCTGATTTATAGCAACAGATACAGCCCCAGACTTTCTTTCAATACAATGGATAAGCTCACAAAAACAGCCTCGCCTACACGCTTTAGCAGCTCTGCTGCTGAGGTTTTTCACAACTACTTCACTGAAAAGACTGAGCTGATCAGAAATGATGTCACTGGCTGGTAAGGCAGTGTCCCTCCCACCCCCTGCCTCTTTGTCATGCTGATCTCCAAACTACCAGCCACCCTCTTCAGTTTGACCCAGTCAATTCAAACACTGATTTCCTCGAGCTCCGAACCAACCACGTGTTCTGGATCCCTTTCCTGGCGACCTCGTGAAGGACCCGTTCACTGTGATGGGAAACCCTCTGCTTAACATCATCAATAAATCCCTCACTTGTGGCCCTGCTCCCACTGCTTTTAAAACAGCCGTGGTTACACCATCGTTAAAAAGACCCAACTCTGACCCACAAACTCTTAACAGTTATGGACTCATTTCAAAACTCCCATTCGTGTCCAAACTGTTGAAAAGGTGGTTGCCAGCCAACCCACCGCCCATCTATCTCTTCATGACCGTCCTGATGAGTTTCAGGCTGGTTTCAGACCCAAAACACTCTGAAGAAACTGCACTATGAAGTAGCTAATGACCTGTTAATTGTGATGCACTCTGCTCTTTTATCTGTCTTGCTGTTCCTGGATTTAAGTACGTTTTTGACACTGTGGACCTCGACATCTTCCTACAACATCTTCAGAACCTGACTGGTCTCAAGCAGCAAGTACTTGATCAAAATCAGATGCAGAAATCGTCAGCCATGCCTCCAAAACATCTAGAATAGTCTATTGTGATGCATTTCTCTGTGGCTCACCTAAGACAGAGACAAATGGTCTCCAACTGGTGCAGAACACAGCTGACACCAGTACTGATGTCTCTGCCAGTTCACACAAGAGCTGACTTCAAAATCCTCCTTCTTACCAAAGACTTGGTCCTGCCATCACATCCTTTATGTTCCTGTGATGCCGGTTTCTTAACTATTCCTACTCAGAGCTCTTTCGGTGGTGGAGTCATCTACTCTTGTCCACTGGGGAGGTGGCCTCTGTTGGCCTCTTTCAAATCCAGCTTGAAACGTCCTTTTTTCTGTTCACTCTGATCTCTGCTGATTTCAACGTGAGCCAGTCCACTGACTGTCCACTGACTGGCTCACGACCTCAGTTCTGTTACTTTTGTCACACTAACATTGTGACCTGTGCATGTGTGTGTGTCTATGTGTGTGTTTTCAGAGTAATATCTTGCATTTTGTTCCGCTGTTGTTTTTTACTGATTTGTAAAGTGCACAGAGACTCTGGGTGATGTTCACTTTAAGTTAAGTGAAGTTGACGTTGAAGTTAATGTCTATTGATGGACACCGTCCAGTGTCGTTCGTTCAGCTTCTCTTCATCACTCAACCCTGACTCTGATCGGCCTCATTTACCCTCCAGATGCTTTCTTTTTTTTTGTCTTGCTCAAAAGCTCTCTCATTAAGTAGGTTCTCAGCTCGAGTGCTTTCATTTCCTGAATGCAGATCTTCCTAAAACGTGTTTTGATATACTTGTGTTGTCAGGTACCGTCAGAGCCGGATTCATTGATCACTTCATTGACCCATTCATCTCTTAGTTTCTTCCCTTGGAATATTAGACGGAGCCTACAACATAAATGCCCTTTATTTAACCTTTTCTGATTACTCTCAAGCGTCTACACCACTGTCCACTACTACATTTAGCAAAAGTGTTTCCCTGTTGAGTGCTAAAGCAACAT
Source organism: Chaetodon auriga (assembly GCF_051107435.1). Taxonomy (NCBI): domain Eukaryota; kingdom Metazoa; phylum Chordata; class Actinopteri; order Chaetodontiformes; family Chaetodontidae; genus Chaetodon; species Chaetodon auriga. The sequence goes on along the minus strand of NC_135084.1, from coordinate 25,707,267 downwards.
ACAGCATCTTTCCAATCCTTTTGATCCGTGTTGATGAACCTGTTGGTCAGCTTGTGAGCAGTTAATATTTCCAGTGAATTCAAGGGGAAAGATCAAAAGATCAAACAGATGACTTTTGGCATCTGTGATGTTGTGATGGGCAGAAAAGGAAAATAATTCAGTTTAGCAAGTAAATCATCTCAGAGACTGTTATCTCTAAGTCTGAAGATTTGACACTTTTACAGCATTGACAGTAAATCTAAGTGTCTAAATGGCGCAGAAGTCAAAATGATGGAAATCTGTTCGGTATTCATATCCTGCGCTGCAACTGCAGCCCTTAATCCTTTTCACACACTGGGACTCAGCAGTGGGAATGAGATGACTCCCTAATGGGAAAGGATCCCCGTCTCCAGGGGAGAAAGTGAAATGTAAGGAGGAGAAATGTGGAGGAGAGGAAAGTTCAGCACTGTGGCTTTGACACGTCATTTCTCGGCTTGTAAAAACACATCAGCTGAAGCTTAAAGGAGCTCTGTGGAGGTCTGTGTGGCCTCCAGAGTCTAAGAAATTCACAATCAACTTTATCTGTGTTGCACCTTTCGCACGAGAAATGCAGCTCAACATCTTTGTAGCAAAGACATCACATACACCAAGTGCTTCACAGAAAAAACACCGAATGAACATGAAAATGTAAAATAAGATGGAGAACAAAACCCACCAAAAGAGATTGCATCAGATGGAAAATACAAGCACTGAATATTACTTTCATTTCAAAAGAGGCACAGCAGTGTAGAAGTATGAGCTTCAGGCCTGCATCAGGAAGTCACAGCTCGCTAAAGGTTAAAGTTAAGAGACGTGTTTTTAGCTTTCTTCTAGAAATCTGTCGGTAGTGTGTTCCAGAGCTTTGGGGCGTAATGGACAAAGGCTGCGTGCCCCGTTCTCTGTTGGTTGTTGCTGTAAACCTCCAATAAGCAGATGATCACATTGTTCTCGAAGCCAAATAGTGAAGAAAGGATTTAGGGATGTAGCTCGGTCCTAGCCCACGAAGAGCTTTGTATGCAAGGAGAAATGAAAAAAATCAATCCTGGATGTTACAGGAAGTCAGTGCAGAGCAGCTAAAGCTGGACTGATGTGCTCTCTGCTCCTGGTTCTGGTTCAGAGCTGAGCTGCAGAGTTTTGAATCTTAATGAGTTTAAATAGAAATTGTTGCACTTTAGCTGTTTGAGGTGGAAAAATGAAGCTTTGTCATGTTGGTGATGTGGTTCTGATCTGAATCTAGGCCAAAACCAAGGTTTGTAGCCCCAGATTTAATCCAGAGACGTAATTTCCCCAGATTGTTTCAGGCCGACTACAAGGATTTCAGTTTTGTCCTCATTTAACTTCAAGAAATGATGTCTCACCGTTGATTTATTGAGTAAAGACTAAAGCTGCAGCATCTTTTAGCTCAGCAGAGATCTGCAGCTCTTTGTCAGGCACATAAGAAGGGAAACATACATTGTGCACACATCAGAATTTAGTGTGATGTCAGGGATTATTTTAGAAGAGCAGTTTCACCACATAAACCACAGCTAAGACCTCTGACCTGGAACACTTTGACAAAACGGCCTTGCTACACTGACAAAGGTCCAGACGATGTTTAGTTAAAAATTGCAGTCAGCGTGCACACAATATGACAATATTTAGGTTTCAAATGACCGCAGCGCTCTGACCTTTGAAGGAACTGCCCCGTCTCCTCATTCGTGACAAACAATAAGGATGTGCTGCTCCAGTAGGAGGAAGGAGTTCAGTGCAAATGTTACAGTGAGTTTGAGAAATTGTTGGATGTGTAAATAGGGAACTGTTTTCTAACACATGGGACACAATAACTTTAAAGACATTAATGAGTCAGTGATGTGTTGACAGCTGCTTTTAAAGATAACTTAGGAAGAAAAATGGAGGAGGCGTGTCGTGAAAGCTACTCTGATAACATGAAGCCTGACTGAAGCATTTCATTCAAACTCTGCTGTTTACTTACTCCTCTGCTTGAAACTCGCCTCCCAGCTGTAATATGTTAGAGAACTGCAATGTGATTCTTCATCACAATCCAAACCAACGAGAAGAAACAACCCTAAAACGCACAGTCTGGGATTATGGGTTATGAACAAACAGCTGTTTTGATCTGATAGGCAGCAGCTGCTCATGCATGTAAAGCTGAGCACAATGAAGTGAAATCTGGCCTAACGCTCAGATTTCACAAAAAAATCTAATCCTTAATGTCCTCTCAACCGGCGGTGTGAACACCAAAGAGGGCCAATTACAAGAAATGTGAAACATGTCTCCTTCTCAAGCTTCGCCGGCCTAAAATCTTGAATGACAGATCAGCAAACATAGCCGGTAACAAGCATGCAGAAGCGCATCAAATTAAACTTTTCCACTCGGGCTCAGATCAAAGAAAATGTGCTGAACTGTACCTGCGACTGCAAACTGATTATACTGCCACACTAAGTCACTCTGGATAAGCGCTTCAGCTGCACGACGTGGATTGGTGGCAGAGAGGAAGTCGGGAGGAGTGACAGACAAAGGAAGTGACAGACAAAGAGGAAGAAAGACAGCAAAGCGGAAGAAACGAGGGAAGAAAGAGAGGAGCGACAGGGCGAAGAAGATATGAAGAAGAATGGCCGGTGGGAACGAATGAGAGCTGTGAGGATGTTTCCGGAAGCTGTTTAAGAATTAATCCAGCAGCGAGCGGTAAACAGAGCACAAATACATCCCACCCAGCCGCAGAGCGCCCTGTGCTGAGGCAGCTAAAAGGGAATATTAGAAAGATGCAAATGTGGCCCATTTACTGCAGTGCAAAGGCTCAGATTGAAATTTTGGATGTGTGTGTGTGTGTGTTTATACACACAAAACCAGAGACAAGGACAGGGAGACGGATGCACACGCCTCCGTTTAGACAGATAAACACAGACACTTTGTATTTCTATACTTGTCAGGACCGTCATTACCCTAACATCACACTATGCTGAATTCTAGACATAATTCTGGTTTCTTCGGGTCTTATTCTCGTGGTTTTGAACATTTTTCCTGTTGGTTTGATAACAAACAGTTGACGTGGGAACGCAGCGACATCAAAGTCAAGAAATTCAAGCCGTACGGTGATCAAACAGAACTGTATTTGGATGAAAACTGAAAGTGAGAGAGGCTGAAGTTGGTAATCCGGTAATCCCCCGGTAATCCCTGAGTGCACAGGTAAACTGCATGAACACACCTATGTGGGTCAAACTGAGCAGAGCTGAAGAGAGAAGCTACGACGCTTTAATCTCCTCCTCAGAATAACCTGTTGGTTTGTTAAAAATCCGTGTGATCATGAGAGAAATGATGCACTAAACTGGAATAATTACAGGCCACTATACTCTAGATTAGATTAGATTATATGGTTTTGTTAGTCACATGCACTTCTTCAGTTGATGGGTTGAGTAAACTTTTTTTGGCTTGTGTTGATCAAGTTTTGCCTTGTGAGGACGAGGCAAAATCCCCTCATTTGTGTTACATTATATTTATCTACTGCAAAACACTGCACTTAATCATCCGTACCTTAAAAAAAAACGTGCCATTTCCAATTTCCCCGGCGGGGATGAATAAAGTTGTATCTTATCTTATCTTATCTTATCTTACTTTACAAACTCTCCAGCATGGTTCCAGACTTTTGTAAATAAGTAATTTTCTTTCCATAGAAAGATGAAGGAATGAACCATCCAACTCTGCCTCTGATTGGCTCGTACTCGTTTCCTTTGTTCGTATGAGCCAATCAGAGGCAGAGCAGGGCAGGTTATTAAGTCAACTGCTCCTGACGATGGCCTCCATATAAAATGAAAATGGCGTGGCAGATACATGACTCAACATGATTGATTAGGTCAAAGAAAACAAAAATGACCCTGCTCCCAAACATAAATCCACCAGCATGAACACAACGTCAGGCTGAATGAGGTGAAACGAAAAAGTAATTCAGTTTTATTATCAGGCGATTCAGTCCCAAGGTCTGAACCTCAAACAGTCCTCGCTAAGATAGAAACACACACGCACCCTCACACGCTCAGACACACATCCCTAATTCAGGCCGCTCTGAATAGATTACCCCTCCTATATTTAGAGGCTCCAGGCGTTAGCCATTAGCTCTCCGCAGCCAAACACCAAACCCTGAAGGAATCCCAACATTATAACAGCCGCAAAGGAACAAAAGAGCCGTGGGGAACAAAACGTCTGCCCACAGGAAAACGTCTTCGCGAAGGCTCCCACCTATTTTCACAGTGAGCTCATTTTCCGGGCGAGCGTTCGGTTCCACCGAACCTTCAGGGCGCCGCCTGAACAAACGCTCGTTAAAGGGTTTCAGTCAAACGGGGAAACTTCAGCTGTGCTGCTCAATGAGAGAGGAGGACTTGAAAACAAGTCACCTTCTCCCGGCTCCGCATTGTGTTGCTGTCCTTTGTGTGCGCTGATTGCTAAGCAACGATGAAATTATGGGAATCAGAAATGCCAGCTTATTCTGCTGCTGTAATTATTTTAGCTTTTAAGTGTTGCTGTCTCACAGTGACAGCTTAACGCCTCCATTATAATTATAATTAGTGTGAGAGGGCGTCCCATCACCAGAAGGTCACCAGTTTGATTCCAGGAAGAGCCAACGTGTCCGGCGCCATCAGAGCGTCAGTGAAGCTCAAACACTCATTAAACTTACTCTAATTTGAAGATCACTTTGCAGATTATCGACGTTCTCTCTGCTCATTTGTTCGAGCTTGACACACCTGAAAATACACACTCTGTATTTATCTGTTTGTATCGTTCAATAACGCAGCGGACGAACACGTTTCTGAGGTGAGATTCAGCGTCATTGCGTTGATGAGGAAATGGAGGATCAAACATTTTGTTTTCAGTTTATGTTTTCATGACCTGTTTAATTCTCGTGTTACAGCTCAACTCATTCAAATAATACTTTTCCTCTAATTATCTTCTTCAATCCTCTTCTTACAACATACCTGGTAAGTACCTGAAGTCCTTCAAATTACGTGGCAGAAAATGGGAGTGTTTCCTGATGTGACGCCCGTGTTGACGGGACGACACCGGGTGACATTTTGGACTCTGAGGTCAGGCCTGTTTTGGAAAAGTGGGTCTGACATCAGAGCTGTGAGCTGCAGAAGAACAGATAGAAGCATCCTCTGATCTGACGCCACAGTCAGCAGGATCATATCACACATCTGCCGCTCTGTCGCTGGAACATGAACGTTTGTCTTTGGGGGACGCTTCCTGATATGACTGATGCTGCAGCCTTTGTCAGTGATACACTGTCTATAGATCTGAGGGAGGACAGCTCATACTTATAAAAGTAATCTGACGACTTCAGCCTTTCGCTGACTTTCCTCATACGGCCGGAAACGCTTGCACGGCTGCACTGCTTTTAAAATGCTCTGCTTCACTGGATTTCATGCATAACATGTTCTCTTATGTTTTATTTTTATCGTAAAGTGGGTTTTATGCTCCAGTTTATTTTGCATTAATGTTCCATCCCTGCTTTTATGTCCATTCTGTGTCATTTTTATGTGAGCACTTTGGTGCATGTGGTTTCATTGTTGCAAAGCACTTTCAGCTGCATTTCTTCTGTGAAAGGCACTTAACAAATAAAGTTTCTCATTATTATAGTCTGGTTTTGCATCCTTTTGGGAGGACAGCCTCTCATCCTTGATGCTGCACAGAGGACTCCAACAGTGTTGGACGCCTACAAAGCCTTGAACACTTTTCATGGAGCTACGTCACTGCTCCTCGCACTTCTATTCGCTCTTTAATCACTCAGCCATCGCGCTCAGTTCTCCCTCATTAGTGAGTCTGAAGCTCGAGCTCACTGTGAGGAAACGACGGCACAGTTCAGCACCACACGCACCTCCCCGAGCTTTTCCAGCCCACTTCAACAACAAAGCTTTAAATTACCTCCTGAATGAGTCAAATAGATTCAGCTGGATGATGATGTGGAGGAGAACTTCGTATCGACGCCGTAATGGATCGCCTCAAACTGCGACTTCATCGTGCTACTTTGCATTTTCTCTCATTCACACATTCATTAAACTACTTAAACTTGGAACCCGCCCCCTCACAAAGGTGTCAGTCATTCTCAGAAAGGACTCAACTGCTGAATATTACTCAGAATAATAAAAGTACATCATTGCTCATGTGTCCTTCCTTATCTTTGCAGTGAATTTGATTGTGCTTCACTTCTGTGCCCACTGTCAGTCACAGAGGAAACGAGAGAGGCAAGGTCATTTAATATGAGAGGCGCAGAGATCTTAATTAGCCGTTTGACAGTCGAGCAGCGTGCGGCAGACTTCAGCTGTCATCTAAACTTTGCTCTGGTGTCACTAAGATTGATTGTGATGGTGTAATTAATTTTTGAACCAGGTTACTCAGACGGCGTTTTATGGAAGGCATGTCTGCTGCCCACAGATGGAATGAGGGTCAACTTCACTGCCTCTGCTTTCGTAAGAGTTCAGACTGAACTTTATATCACAGAGAGCAGTTCTGCCAGTCCATTATGCATTGTTGTTGTTTTTATTAGATTTTACAACATCTGATTCTCTTCTGCTGTGTCAGGAGTCAGTCAGAAGTGGAGGTTTTATGCTTTTGTTAAGATTACGAGAAGCTCGGAGGAGTAGATATCCGTCCTGATATTTAGGCATCGTCACCTTCAGCACAACGTTCTGACCTTTCTCATTCTTGGAAAAGTAAGCGAATGTTGTAGAGACTCACTGGGAAGCGCAGAGAGAGTTGGAGTTATGTACTTTAGGATTTAAATGGATTTGAAAGTGTCCGCATCATAAAGGGGCTTTGGATTTTAATTTAATGTCGCTGCTGTGGCAGGAAATTGAGTTGTGGGGACCAGAACTGACACTGATTCAAATTTAATCCAGGTCTGAATATAAAGCAGTCTCAGCGGAAGGTTTAACGAGGTTTGATTTCATTGTACGACGTGCTTCTTGAGTGGAAAGCTATAATTCAAATAAACCCATTCAACATCGGTACATTTACAGCTTCTGTGTCGTGTGCTATGACCAACATGCTGCCTGCTGAGTGTGTGTGACTCTCACTTTCTTACCTGGAGACTCAAGTCAGGTCTCCTCCTCGGTCTGTTTTTGTCACGCTCCGCTGTGATTGGTTGATCTGTGGAAAAGGTGAGAGATGAGTAAGTTAATGATTCACCGCTGCACCATCCTATTTATGCTTCACTACACTCATTATTTTGCTCAAACATAAGTGAACACATATTACTGAAAATTGCGAGTGGTGCAGCACAGACGCCGTGTTCACACATTAACCACAGGAACATTATTTCCTTCCTTCACAACGTGGTTTGTGTGAGAGTGACACAACTTATGACTTGAAAGGTTTGGTAACAAATTCAACCAAAAGGACAAAATGTTCTGAAAGGTTTGTTGGAGGTTTTGGCCTCTTTAAAAAACACGAATACGTGCAACTGAAAACACAACTCAGTAGAAACCTTATTGTTATCATGATGTCAGCGTATCTGCTCTTTGACCTCTACGTACAGCTGGACTTCCACTGCACTGCTCCAGGATCAGACTGAAGCCTGGGCCAAACAGGTTCCTGCAGACGTGGGGCATTAATGAAAGTTGTCTGCAGGCTGTCCTGCAGGAGCAAACAACAGAGGCTGCATCTATTATTTACAGAACACAGCAGCTCAGTGTCCCTCCAAACTCCATCTGAATGCTGAAGATCTACAAAAGGGCAGGTGACAGAAGATTTTCCTCCTGACGCAGTAAGAAAACACTGCATGTCCTGTGGTCGCACAGAGGGCAAACATCACAAATGAATGATATACACAGGAGTCACACGGTGCACAGCAAGACGGCAGAAAGCAAAGATCTGGAGTAAATCTGTGAACCTTTGATGCATCTAATTATCTGAAAGAGGCAGAAAGATTCAAAGTTCTTCTTAAGAAGAACGTGTGATCCAAAGCTTGTACAGGACTTGCAGTAAAACGCACCAAACCAGCAGTGCTTAATGTTCTTTAAAGGATAAATTATTCGGTGTTTTCAGTCTCCGTCCCGTCTGTGGCCTCACGCTTCCTTCTTAAATCTCTACAAACAGTCTCATTTTTTAAAAAGACAAAGTCATTTCCTGTGACAGCCGAGCTTTCAACAAACACTCCTCAAACACCTCCTCCTCAAACACCTCCTCTGCTTCTTTACTCCTTCGAGTGTGAATGTTGTGCTCGAGTTTTGCCTCTTGTGTGTTTGTGTAGCGTGTCCTCCTCAGGCCTCCGTAGTGGAGGAAGCTGTCCTCCATTCCTTCTTTGTGTGCAGCTCATTGATGTGTTTTTAATAGTTTTTGAACAACAATGGAGGAATAAAACACACAAACAATACTTCATCCATTACAGCAGGTTTTAGCCTTTGACTTTTGTTAACTGTTGGTGAAACTGTTTGGTCGGGCCTCCTGCGGGCCCTTTACGTTCATATTATATGACGTTGGAAAGGTCAAATTCTCATGAATAAACTGATGTAAACCATCTCAACATACAATCCCAACAGGAGGCGCAATAAACACCAGCAGACAAACAGCTGGTTTTAAAATCAACACAGAATAGAGGAAACTCACCGCTGACGTCTCTCATTGATCACAGATCAAAAACACTCCGACAAACATCCACAAAGGTCTAGAAGATCCACTGCAGTGAAGGTATTTAGTCCAAAACATGAAAACAATCCACAGAGAGATGTTTTCTCCTTCAAACCAGCAGCGTTGTGCTCGTCTTCTGTGTTTCCCACACTTAGAACTTCCGGAAACATTCACAGATTGGCGCCATCTTGTCTCCAGTTACTCAGTTCAAATGACACCTGACTCAACCAATCACGATCTGCCATTGGAAGCCTACCCACCAGAGAAGCCAATAACAGTTGACCAGAAGGGCCAAGCCAATCACAGCCAACTTTGCAGATGATTGACACTTTGATTAGCCAGTGAAATTCTGAACATGCCAGTGTGTCCACTTCAGGGACCTAATTACAGCTCCGGCAGCTCAATTCAAAATAAAGATAAATAGCAAATATATAAGTATAAATAGCTTAAAAATGAATGTAGATACAAAAATTTAGATTTCAGGAATATAAATATAGATATTTATGTAGATAAATATATAGTAAATGGCCTTTTGGGAGGAGGCCTAGATAAACACGTAGAGAGACATGAAAATATTCATTTCTGTGTTATTGTTATCAGGTTTTATTGAAGTTGTAGAGTTCAAACTTCTATTACTCAGCAGCACTGACAGTGATTCTGACTGCTGGAGATCAAAGTTCAGCCTCGAAGACGCTTTGGGCTCATTTTTACTGGGGAAAATCACCAGACTTACTCTTCTCCAAACCCTCTTTGTATTCTTGTTTGAGGGCAGCAGTAAACGCCGTTACGTTAGGCGACATGCGATCCCACAGCGCTGCTGCTCAAACATTTATGTGACAACGACGGAAGAGACACTGAGACGACGGCGAGCTGTGTTGTGGACATGTCACATGACACGACATGTCGTGTTGGTTCTGTGTTATTTAAGTGTTGGGTGGCATTGCCTCTCTTTGCATCTCTCTGTGGTGTACACACACACACACACACACACACACACACACACACACACACACACACACTCTCTGCCAGCCATTCAGTGCAGCCAGAATGCAGGTCTGGATGGTGGAAGAGAAACAACCATCTGGATTCACTGCTGTCCTACATTCAGCTCTTACCTCCTATTTTATCATCTGAGAGCATGAATAATGCAAGAGGGTAAAAGTTTGTTGCTTGAATGGAGGAGATTTCCCTGTTTAAAAAGGAGAAACTCACACACACACACACACACACACACACACACACACACACACACGGTCACTGTCTGTGGAAGGTGCTGTAGGTGAAATATCTTTCTGCTGAGTATGATCTTATTTGCAAACACGATGGAAAAAAATGAAGAAGTGACACATACTTCTGTGTGATTGATAGCACAATTTGCTTTTTAGCAGAGAGAAATGGCTGTTTGAGTGACAGCTGGAAACTATCCAGCGAGGGAAACATTTGAGTCAAATCTCTGACATTGTTTTTGAAAAATGTCAGAAATAATTGGATTGTAATGGGATTGTCAAGCACCTCTCCCTCCAGCTCCATGCAGCCCATCAGCGCTGCTGGAGGAGGCTGTTCAGCCTCCCTCAGGCTGCCCACACAGACGGTGCGTTCAAACTCAGCCTGTTTTTTCCTCTGCTGTGGTATTATTTGAACTGTGGCACCAACACAGGATACCTGAAAATCAAAGTGATGGGGACGCCTCGATTAGTCCACATTTCCACAAACCAAGGACGTGGTGATGCTTCAACAAGGCCTGCTTCTCTAAAGCAAACATCCCTGAAGTGTGAGGACGAATCAGGTGTGTCCTCGACCGCTGTCTGTATCCCATCATCCATTCTGCAGGTTGTACCTCTTATCAGAACCTTCATGACAGTCGTGTCTCTCTGGTTGCTCACTGTGTGGGATTATGTGAACATCGTGTCTTCATTTCCTGTCGTGACTCTGCTGAGAGACTTGTCAGACTACATGTTGAACCCTGACCAACGCAGCTTGAGCTCTGTCACAACCTGCCATTATATGCACAAGTGATGGAGGTGGAGAGGCCAGAGGGAGCCGTCCAGGATCAGGAATATCAGGAGCCAGAGCACAGACGCTGTCCGAGGCAAACGAGGTGAGACATTCATTCTGAGACGTTTGTCTTTGCATTGAGGCCTCGTCAGGTGTGAGATAAATGCAGATTAATATATATATTATTTGGCTGTAGCTCAGGAGGTCGTCCACTGATTCACAGCTCCTCCTGTCCACATTTTGAAACGTCCCTGTGCAAAATGAGCTTATTATAATATTCACGACGGCTGCATTTATTGCAGGACTGTTGTGTTTGACTGCATTTGTTTTAGCTAGGTGTACCTAATAAATTGGCAACGTACATGTGAATGCATGACTGTCAATGCAAAGCAAACACTTCTGGCGATGTGGTCCTCCAGCGGTTTTCCTGGTTAGAAAAAAATCAGCCAATCCGAGCTTTGCATGCTGGACTCATTGGTGACATCACTCCACCTGAACACGCTGCCATGTTTACAGAGATGCTTTTAAGTGTTTGATGGATACGACGACATGAAAATAATGAACAGGAAACGGACTCATCCGTCAGCACCGCTGTCAGCTCCTCGCTGCACGAAAATGAAAAATGAACATGACGTCAGACTGAATAAGGAAGTGAAGTGAAACGGCCGTTCAGCGTGATTATCGGCCGAGCTCAGTGTTCGTCCTCAGCCCTGATGCGTTTGCTGGATCGGGACATTTTGGCACCGACATGGTGCAGTCAGAAGGTGTTCAGACCGATTTTAGTTCTGTTGTGCTGTTTCTGCACTCTGCTTTGATTGGCTGGTTTTTACAGTGACATCAGATAAACAGCTCGAGTCCTCTGATTTTTCTGGACAGAAAGTTACTGGAAAGGAATCTTCCTCCTGCTGAAATGTCCTAAATTCAGAAACTGTGTGTGAAAAGGGCTGCGAGTCCTGCACTGTTTACCCAATAGGATGCGAACAGCCTCGAGCTCCCTTAAAGCCACTTTCATGTTTCTGTGTTTTTTTGGGCTCTATCCTGTTACTGCTGCTGTATGCATCCATTCTGCCTTCACGGCGGGGGGGGGGGGGGGGGGGGGTGTAACGTCTCTCTCTGAAGATAAAAGGTATTTGTGGGACATTGAGGTTTTGGGGCAATTTGATCCAGATGGGAGTTTCGGCTGTTTGTCTGGGTCTTTTAATACATCCATGCTGGTGTGTGTGTGTGTGTTCAACCACCTGTGCATTGTGTGTGTGTGTGTGTGTGTGTGTGTGTGTGTGTGTGTGTGTGTGTGTGTGTGTGTGTTCATGCCTGTTTTAATCACATTTGATGCCAGATGGATGAAGTTTCATCAGAGTGGATTTAAGCTTCTACAAATATTTTCTCTAAGACGCAGATTAACTCTGCAGGCAGTTTATTAATTGATGTAATTAATGTCTTAAAGATCGTGGCAGAAATAGAAAACGTACATGACAATAATTTGGAAAGGATTATCTTTTCATAGAAATGTTCTGCAAATCAGTTTTACAAGAGATTTACTGAAACGGCTGAAAGGAAACAAATCGAAAAGCTGATGTTTTGCTTTTCAGCGCCGATGTCAAATAAATCATTCTGCAGTTTAAGAGATGAAATATGAAAAACAAACCAGCATGGTGCACTGAATGTCAGCTTACACAAAGATCAACAAGCAGCAGCAACAACGCAACAAACTATTCTGTATTTGAAAAGACAACTTTTAGTCTTCACATGAAGAATAACCCAAAATACTGTGTCACACTCATAATAGTGTCTCGACTGGTTTGGTGATACGAGTGGTTCTAATATATTTACTTATATTATCATTAATAAAATTATTTCAAACAGTATGCAGTTTTCTCTCCAGACAGAGAGAACACACTGCCCCTTGTGGCGGGTTAGATGTAGAGCAGGAAAACCAGTGTGTTTGCAAGTTTGTGCTTCATAACTACAAATTGATTGATCGAAACTTTGCTGTTTTAAAAGGTGATGTGTGAGCCAGCAGCCTGCTGTAGCTTCATATTCATCATGAACGCTATCAGTGTTCTCATAATAATAATAATAAGCATATTTCCTTAAATGTGGAACTGTTCCTTTAAGATTACATCTGTTTTCCTTTGAGGGCTAAAGACGAGTTTAGCTTTCTGCTTCCTTTTGACATCTGACTGCCATCGGAGCCGGTCTCACGTCCTTTTCATTTGGATTTATGTCTTTGGCGTCTGTAAAACCACTTTGTGACGGACCTTTTAGCTGCGAAGCTATAAATAAGTCTGCATTGGCACAAACGCTCAGTGTGTCAAACCACTTTAAAATGCCTCCGTGGGGTCGTTCACTTCTCCAAAAGCTTTTGACATTGTGAGGAACGGCCTCCCTCCTTCCTCTCTGCAGGCTGTGAGAACGAACACAGGTCACCTCAGGAAACAGGTGACACGCTTCGTGACGTCAGAGCACATTCAGCCGAACTGAAGTTTACCTTATTCCTTATTTGAAAGGCAAATTCATTAAATTGCAGGAAATTATACCGGAGTTTCAAAGACAGGTGAAGTGAGTTGAGTCTGAGGTTTGGAAGGACCTGGCAGCCTGAAACACATGAATGAAGGTGTGTGAAAGGTTTTAGAATAGAAAATCCAACAGTGGTAATCATCACTGTGCAAATAATTATTTATCCCGGAGTCCACGTTTCTGGTGCTCAGTGCTTTGGTGTCGGAGAGATGTGATGTCTTTTTCCTGGGTTTTCTGCCTTTTTTCAGCCGCTGGCACCATGATATCCGAACAAACCCAAAACATAAACCACATCACTTCTAAAAAGACGATTCTTCAGAAGAAAGAGGCTCAAGATGTGAATTCACACGCTCTGTGTGTGTTAAATCCTGATTTATACCAAAAACTACAAAGGGGTGTTGATTTTCAGTCGGTGTGTTAATTCTTTATGTTTTGAGTTGGTATTGTGGAGATCTGGAGATGCACAGGCCTCCTCCAGCTTTCCAAACCACATAAATCTGAAAGAAAACATCGCAAACAAAGCGTAGTCTGGAAATCCTGCTGCTGCTGAAGCGAGCTGCACTGCTGTAGAGTCATTAGCCATAACTTGAGCACCACAGTGTGAATCTTTGTTTCTGCAGTTTGTTTTTGCTGTTGGTGCGTCAGTCCAGTATGTGGAGTAGATACCGTTCATTATCGATCAGTCTGCCAGCTGTTTTCTTAATTAATCCGTCTGTTAATCACTGTTAGAACTTCCCTGAATACCCACCCCCCACAAATTTTATTATTCGAGGTGATTTGGGCTTGATTCCACTGGGACTTTGAGGAAGACGCCCAAAGCTTTTGACCCAAGAACATCTGGACTCAGACGTGGATCTGCTGCACTACAGTTCACTATAACAGGCTGGAGGATTTACGCCGGACTCTCTGCGTCTGTTACGCTTCAGTTGGTCCTTGGCTGACTAATGCTGGTCTTGCTGAAGTCTTCTTTTCCCAAATCTTTACAACAAAGCTGTGGAGTAAAATGTAATCACGACCAAAAATAAGGGAATAAAACCAATGATGATGAATGCTGGAATTTCCTTTTTTTAAAGACATAAAAAAAGACCAAACCTGTAGTTTTGATCCTTAAATTAGCCTAAAAACACACTGTGCCTCATATCTCTCTGTGCTTTTGTTTCCATCTTTACTCCTTTATCTACAGCTCAGAGTAAGATCTGAGTACTGGACTAAACGACTTGTAAACTGGACTCACGCACACACGCAGTGGTGTTGCTGTGTGTGTGGACTGTGAGCAGGAAGGCAGGGCTGTTCAGACAGCACAAAGGGCCCAGCTGTGTGGGAAGTGATTGCTAAAATTGCATCATGGCAGCCTCTCCATCATTCACACAACACATGACTGCTTTTCCTTTCTCTGTGTTCTCTGAAAGAGTTCGTGAAACGGAGGGAGAAGAGCTCGAGCTGCAGATGGATGTGTCCTCATTTGAATTCTCACCTTCGCTGCCATCCTCGCTCACCCTCATCCTCTTGTCTCATTTATTCTTTGTTCTGTAAGCTCTCTGTCATCCTGCTCTCCCTGATATATTTTTTTCACCGTCTCTTGTATTTTCTCTGCATTTACCGACTCCGGCTGTCATTTTCTCCCTCTCTCTGTTGTATGGTGATTATGAGGCTTCCTTCTAATGATGTCTTTGGATTAAAGTCTTTCTGACGCTCGTAAAGCGTCTGCACTCTGCTGCACGGAGGGCTTGTAGCAGCATTCATGTGACACAGAGGCCGAAAAATGCATCTGCAGCCATTTCAAAACCATATATTCACACCTTAACGATCATAATTTAACCATCGAGCAGACCACATGCAAATAAGTCTCTGCTGCCCCGCCGACAGTCTCCACAATCAGGTCTGTGCTTGAAGTCTCGGCTCAGTTCGATTCATCGCTCCGCTGTTTAAAGTTAAAGCTGCAGTGTGTGACGGCGTTTTGGAAGCTCCACCTCCTCCTCCTCCTCCTCCTCCTCCTCCATCATTTCATGCTCCAACACCTGTCACTCCTCCTGATGAGCTATCGAATGAACTCATGTAGTACTGAAATGGTTGATCAGACATATGTCGGTCCTCTTTAAATAGTCCAGCCTCAGTTTCTGCTGGTTATGATACCAGTGTCATAATCTGGGAGCAAACTGGGTCTCAGGCTAGAACCACCCGAGTCTGCGAGCCAAAACACTGCTTTAGAAAATGTGGCTCAACCTTGACAACCTGTGTGATCGTCTCGTCAGCTAAAACTGGCTGATTTTGGTTTATCGAGACTGCTGGTGAATCTGGACTTTGGGAGACTCTGTTCTGCTTGTTTGCTTCAGAGGTGGTGACTGAAGTGTGTATACAGGGCAAAATACTTTGAGTTCTTGCCTATTAAGACTCAAACGCTGACGGCCATTGTATTAAAGGGGTAGTGGAACCTTTGATGTTGTATTTTCATCCTTTCTTTTATCTTGTTTTTATTTTCAGTAATATTTCCTGCCCTGTTGGTCTCTGGAGCTTCACCGCAGGTGTTGCTGCCGCTGAGTGAAATATAACCGTAACTGTCAGGAATAAAGGACGAAACTTCGAGAATAAGATATAAATTGATTAAAAAATTTCCTTGGACAGTTTGTTTTTCTCTTCCCAGCCAATCAGAGTCAGCCGTGCTGCTCGTCACCTGCTGTCTCAGCTCAGCTCCACTCAAACTTCCTCCTGTTTGCTTCCAGTTGGATTCTCTGGCTCCAGTAAGTGATGAAGCTGGTGGTCAGCGGTAAGTCCAGAGTCCAGGTTTCACATCATCCCTTCAGAACCTGGTCGTTGACGTCATCAGTGCTACGTCCTGTTCCCTACGTCAGCGGACTGGATCTCGGTGTGTTTGCAGTCGATGCACAACTTACAGCATCAACAGTGTTGCACATTGCAGCTTAAAATAAGAACACAGGTGCTTGTGTCTCATTCCTTTGTGCTTGTGTCTGCACACTCAGCATGTTCGGAGTGATCAGGGCTCGTTAAAGGATTTCTCTTTAAATATAGCTCCATTAGGCTTTGTTCACACAGAATTCTTGATTGTGTGTTTGAAAAAGTGCTGAGTCTTTTTTTGTCACGGGAAACAGCCCACAGTGCACATCGTTTCATAACAGAGGAGAAAAGATCGGCGCTAATTATTAAACTGGTAAACAACCAGTCCATGTGTGTTGGTGGGGGAAACACAGGCCGGAGCTGACAGGTCACTCTGATCTGAAGAACTGAAGATACTGACGGTGCAGAGGACTCCAAAAAAAGAAGAAGAAGAAGAAGATTACAAAACTGAGGAAGAAAATGAAAGCGGGCTCAGTTCTGGAGCCTGTCCTGACGATCACAGCCTGCTGCTTGAACTTCTTGCTGCGCTCCACTCAATAAAAGCCTGTGGGTGCAGAGCCGCTCAAAACACACAAAAACACACCCACAGATAATCTGCCCCCGCCACCTCCCTGCGGGGAGGAACAGTGTGAGTGAGAAACACTGTCGCTGTTTGGACGAATGGCCTGAACGTCTGTGACGTCAGCAACAGCAGATATGACAAAGACACCAGAAACACACACACATCAGACTTATCTGTGTGTGTGTGTGTGTGTGTGTATGAACGACACCTCCCATCGCTACCACACTCATTTCACAGCTAGCACCCCCCCCCCCCCCACACACACACATTTAGCACTGAATTAATACACTCTGGGCCTTTAGCTCACAGTTCTCCACAGCAAATGAACCTCAGAGTCCATCCTTGATTCCTGAAGCGTCAGCGAGCTCAGAGCCTCGGTGTCCAGACTGTGCATGAAACAACTCAAACGAAAGCTCCTGGAAAGCAAAGAGGGCAACAGGTCAGACAGTAATAAAGATAATTTGCTTACAGTGAAGTGGTGCTGATTCTTTGACCTGAATTGTCTGAAAATTACAGCCCAGAGAAAAAGCAGCTGTGCAGCGAGGGAGGGCTGTCGCAGACGAAGGCGCCGTCACTCAGACACAAAGTGCTCATGCTGTGAAAACCAAATCAAAGCCTCCAAGTAAAAGAACAGCTTACGTGAGTCTGAACAAAGCGAGGGCTTTAATCTCAGACACGTAATTTATTATTATTATTTTGATCAGTCTGGCTCGGATGATTCAAGCAGAGTGTTTTTTTTCTGATCTATTTCTGTGTGCTGTTCGTGGGGAGTCCTCGGAGCAGACATGCTGGTCGATGGTCCATACAGAGGAAGACAGCTGACGGCCAGACTGCCGTAACATGACGTCTTTACTTTGACCTTTCCTCTGATTCAGTCATCAGGTCAAAACTTGAATGACCAGTGTGCAGTTCGCACTCCCCAGAGGATGAAACCTTTTCATTTTTGAGCTTTCCTTTAGCGCCACCTTCAGGACAACATGTTAACTTTGTACACAAGAGAGCAACCGTTGAAAGTGTGCTGGAGTACAAGCACCGAGGGCAAACTGATACGGAACGATCACACCAAGTTTTCAAAGGCTCCACACGTCTTCAGGAAAGTGGACGGAGCCACACGGACCCTGTTTTACAAGACGCCGACTCAGAGCACATTCACCTTTGTATTCAGTTGAGGGGGAGCATTGTCAGGGTTGCCAACCTGGGTGGCAAGATAACAGGAGAACCAATGAGCAGTGTCACACGACAGACCCTGAATTTAGCTCACAAAGATCACGGCTGATCCTCGGCAGCCTCCGTGGGCTGAACATGCACGTCTGCCTTCAGGGCGAAGGTATGGATGCAGACTCAAAGAGGCGTGACATCCTTCGTCCCACGCAGCATCCAGCTGCTTAATCAGCTCTGGTCACATGGTCTGAACGTGGGACTTTCTCTAATCTGCACTCGATGTTCTTTATCAGTTCCCAGATGACGCTTTTGTTCCATGTTATCCTGTGCGGTCATGTTTGGTGCTTGATTGATGTCCTTTGATGCTCTTTGTGCAAAGCGAATTCCCCCCGAGGCAGCAACGCTTTCCTTCATTCTTCTTTACTTGTGCCCACATGCGACAGCGACTCGGGAACAGTCCACCTCCAACACCGGCCACCTGGGGGGCTCGCCGTCACCGACAGCTCTCAAACTTGTTTTTCACACTTCTTAGTGAGTGCAAACATAAAAACTGCTTCTTAGAGCTCAAGTGCCTGAATGCAGAGTTATGAACTTGTCTGTTATTGTGTAGGTGAAGCAGGTGATTGAAATATCGCTTAGTCATTAGTGTTGACACCAGGCTTTCAGAGCGATGGAGGCCCGCAGAGGCAACATGTGACTGCGGGTCTAAAACCAGGAAATCAACCAAAAACAAGACAAGTGGCTGTAGAATAACATGTGGAACAGCTAATTATGTAATATTTTAGAAATAAAAAGGTCGAAATAGTAATAAATTTCAACAGTATTCGAAGAGATTTAAGAGTATTTAAAAGAAAAACAGCAGATCTGCATATGAGAAGCAAATGTTTTGTGTTTTTAATTGGTAAATGACAAATTCAACCTGAAGAACTCAGGTATGAAAGAGGAGAACAAACATGATGGTGTGATATATAGATATATAGAAAAGTGCACAATTTCTGAAGAGAAACAATCAGGAATGGAACAACAAACGTTTCTCAGGCAGCTTTAACAAAATTTTACTGCACGGAAGAAAAATACTCAGCAGTCCTTCATCTGGAAGCGAACACTGTGAAGAGCTCAACGTCCACCGTGGTCCAGTCAGACCAACCTCCGAACAACACGCTGGTCATGTGATCAGGCAGCACCTACACTTAGTGTCATATTTCGCTCCTTTTCTTTAAGTTGAGGAAAGAGGTAAAGTGCAGAGGGAGTTTAGTGAGCATATCTGAACTGTTTCACAGGTAATGTGGGAAAAAACAAGTTTCTCAGAACAATGTGAGACGCTCTGTTAGCAGCTGCGTTGGAATCACTTTCAGAAAATAAATGTTTCTGGAGCTTCTGCTTCTGCCTCTATTGCAGATATTAGAAAATGGTACTAAATGTGTTTTTTTTTAACGGTTGTAGCTTGTTCATATAAAGTAAAAGTAAACATAAAAATACCAACCAAACTCCAGCACAGTCCAGAACTTTCAGATCAGATTGCACATCAAAGTAAATGAAAAATAACAAATACAAGAATAAGCATAAAAAAAAAATCAGCATCTTTGTCTATAAAGTGTAGTGAACAGATACATAAATACTTACTATGTGAAATATATGCAGTAACTCTGGAGTTATTTGATGGTAAATGTGAACAAAAAAGTGAGACATACAGACTATTTACCAGCCAAAAGTTGATTAAATGATTTTGGGAAGCGTGCTGATTGACTCACGTCTGAGCATTAAGCCCGGAAGCAGCTGGGCTGCGCCGGCCCGGCTAACGTACCGCAGAAGAGCACTTTGGTGGAGAGACACTGTGAACTGCTGCTCGTCGAGAAATAGTTCCAGCGTGCACTTCACCGCTAAACCAAACTTTGTTAAACTTCTGTTAGTTTGGATTAAATGAAATGCGTCGTGTCAGTGAGCTTCTGAGGTGCTGCGAGGTGTTGTTTGAACTTTGCACTGAGCCAGCTTAGCCGTTTCCAGTCTTTGTGGTAAGCTAAGCTAACTCTTGAGTGAATAAGTGTCATTACTTTACTGCCACCTTGCCACTAAGCCAGCTTTATATTAGTGACTTTGCTACTGTAAAAATCGATTTGAATAATTAAATATTAGATTTCAAATTAAGTAAGACTACTAAGAAGACATTTTTTCTGTTTTGGGGCTTTCCAGCCATCAGGACACAGAAAAATGTTTGTGTGCTTGTTAGTGTCTGAATGGTCCCTTCATTTGTTCGGACAGCGTTAAGCTAAAAAAAAAAAAAAAAAAGATGTACAGTACTATACGAAGACTAATTATTTATCCATTCGAGAGCGAAGGCGCCACTTAATGACCTGGTGGTCGCTCTCTCTCTCCTCGGGCTCTCTGTTGATGATCTGAAACGAGAACAGAAACAACAAACTGTTAAAGTTGACTCACAGGTTTCGTGCGAATGACCGTCGCCTGCCTAACAAAGTCCACCAAAGCTGGCCTGGACTCTCCATCTGTCAATCTTTTTGTTGTGTTTGGAGCCGAGTGTGCCGCCATGAACTGACTCTTCATTGTTCTCTGACAGCTGTTCTGCTGGTTCTGCTGGTTCTGGCTCTGCTGAAGCGTTCGGTGCTTTGCTGCTTCATTAGTTTCTCGTCTCTCGTTGCAGGAAGTTCGTCACATCGCACACGAACAATTTTTACCACTAAAACTCCAGTCAGGCAGCTGAAGTGTATCACCAGCAAGCGTGATGATGTATTTCATGATATTTCAAACAGAAATCTTACATGAATATCATATATGAGCGATGAGGAGCCGTGTGTGTGTGTGTGTGTGTGTGTGTGTGTGTGTGTAATGGGCTCAGACTTGTGTGTGAGACTCACTGGGTGTGAGGGCATGTCCATGGGGGAGGAGATCTCAGGTGGCCTGTACAGTTTCCTTTTGTTCTTCTTTGCCCTCAGACTGAGGGAGGAAGAGGAGGAAGAGGAGGCTGCTGAGTCTGCACCACCCCGACCGCTCACCAGACTCATCATCTTCTTGGCTGCAGAGACGGAGACAATTTAAGACAAGAGGAAGAAGCTGACTGGACGAGAGAACTTTTAACTGATTGCTTCATTTTATGGTGGTGATGGTTAAATGTAATGTGAATAAATCATCTGAATTGTAGATTTATGGCATTTCTATAAGTACTGTCACCGGGACATCAGTGGACTGGACGTCTCTGATCTGCTCTTGTTAGGAGGATAAATTCATTGCTGGTTTTGGCCTTTTCAGAAAATGCTCACACTGAAAACAATGTCCTTTAATCACTGACACATTTATATGAAAAAACAATCGAGCATCTGTAAAGCCAACAATGTCACGACTGTAATTAGCAACTGTTCAGATAAAAAAGAGAAAGGAGCAATCAGAGGAGACTGCAGGGTGTAGGAGAGAAAGGAGGGGAATCAGCATGGGAGGAAGAGAAAGATACGGCAAGGGGAGGAGGCGAGAGGAAAGGACATGAGTGATGAAAGGGATGGAGGAAGGAGAAAAGGAAGGAGTCATGAGAGAAAGACAAAGATGAAGGAAGACAGAGTGAGGTGACGGAGGAAGTGAAATAACAAAGCTAAAAGACAAGCGAAGGTGAGAGATGAAGGGTCGAGGGACAGGAGGAGGAGGAGGAGGAGGAGGAGGAGAAAGACAGAGAGGGATGGAGGAAGGATCAGATGGCGGCAGAAGACAGCACCCTTGTGTTGGAACCCTGCGGCGACAATTAATTGACCGAGTGAAAGCGTCCGTCCCCGAGGACAAAACGCAGAGATGACTCCGGTTGATTCCAATATGCTCCCTGTCTCCGCTCTCTCCTCTAAGCCATCATTAGCGTCCCAAACGCGCTGCCCTTGCCCCGTTGCTTCGTCAAACCTGTGTTATCCTTCGCCAAACGACTCCGGCAGGAACTGCGAGGTTTGTCCTTGTGAGTCCTACGCCGCGTTTCTGCAAACAGGCTTTCGACTGTGAAATGTAACAATTCTAAAACCCTCCGCGGACCGCGTGATCGCCCCCTGGAGTCGGTCAGTACATGACTGGAGGTGAACGGTGTGAGGCATCACAGCGCAGTGGCCAGAGGGGTATGCTGCATATATAAGCATGCTTTGGTGTGTTTATGTGTGTGTGTGTGTGTGTGTGTGTGTGTGTGTGTGTGTGTGTGTGTGTGGTTATGAAGAGCCATCAGTGAGTAACCTTGGTGTTCTTTTTGATCATGCTTGGAATACTGAAGCTCACTAAATACCACCCAAACTGATTTTCAGTATTTCAGAAATATTGCATCAGTAAAGCAATTTGTGTAAAGGGCAGATACTGATTGGCTGATGCAGACTTTCATCATTAACGGGCTTGATTACTGGAGTCTTGGCGGTTTCTTCCAGGATACCTTCAGATTGTTTAAAATGCAGCAGCTCACCAGGATTAAAAACGTTGCACTTCTAATGACACATTACTGGTCGCTTGTTGGTTTGAAACTAGACCTCAGGTCGTGTTACTGGTCCCGTTAATACTGAAATAAACCAACGGTGTGCTGACTTCCCAGCAACGAGCTCCGAGCCCACTCGGAGACGCACATCTTTACAAACTGCTCAAAAACATGGTTTCATTGTAAAAAAAGACTGTTTGCTGGCAGATCCCTCCACACTCGGTGCTCTCGTGAGTATTTGGGGAAGCACGACGGTGTGTGTGGGGTTGATTCAAAATAAACCAGCGTGTGTGTTTATGGTAATGATGGAACGCTCCCAGTGGCACCGAGGAATGAGACGCACCACGCTTTGGATTCTGGCCTTCTCATGAGATGTTTTGACAAGGAGAAAAATACGGAGTTCTCCTCCTTTAGGAGGCGTTCTTTAAAAAATGTCTCCAGACGCTGACCTTTCAGTTGTTCCACAGACAACAGCTGCGGGTTCTTACCTTCACACTGCATTAAAAGCATCGAGGACGCCGTGTCAGGCCGAACGACCGGCGGCGCCTGAGGCTGTCTGACCCCAGTGTGACATTGACAGGTGGTGCGACTGTCTGAAGCAGCGAAAAGTTGAAGGTATTTAGAACAATTTTGTCTGGAAATTGAAAAGAGTCACCGGAGAGAACTGCATGGCAGGCCTGTGCCGACAAGAGGACAGCAGGAGTTTGAGTTCTGACCTGATGAAGTCAGACTGGATCACCATTTCAAGTCTTTTTGGCAGCGTTTCTTCATGATTATCAACATGTTTTTGTTTGAGAGTTGACATCTTTCTTTGTTTTTGTACATATATTTACTTAATCGAGAAGTTCTACGTCTTGTTTAGCTCTAGCTGTTTCTAATTGTTGTTTTTTAACTGCTTTAAGAACTAAAATGACTTCTGTATCTCCACAGTTTGCAGACGGATTTCCACTGATCTGTTCTGCCTTCAACCTGTATTCCTTTCTTCTACAGAGCAGCAGACTGAAAGTTAAATATCTCCCACAGTGAAGAGCCACACACTGACACACTAACCTTTCGTGCCGAGCAGTGTGGGGGAGCTCTGCAGGAAGTCTCCGATCTTCTGCAGCGTTCCCTCCTTTCTGCTGTGGATGCTGCTCTGAGAGTCATGGCGACCCGCCGGGGAAGAGGTCTGATCACAGACGACAAACAGGGGTTAGTCTGTCGCCATGTGCGGTGTACTGATGTACATGTATGATGTGTGATTGTACATGTTCTTGTGTCTGCATGTGTGTTTGCTTCTGGTCGTCACCTCCTCTTGGTGTGGGGTCAGCTTTGCCGTCAGCTTGGTCCTCGTGTTCCTTCTGTTCTCTGCCTCCACCTCTTCCTATCGACACGCATGAGAAGGAAATGCACAAGCAAAATCAAGACACACAAACAAACTGAGTGTGCACTGAGTCATCTGTACCAGACGATTAGTAAGAGGCAGGCGAGCAGGGGTTACACAGAGGCAAGGGGCTAAAAACCACCACAAGATGTTTGGTGATGGCAGGACGGTTCGGAGGAGATGGGGCCGGTCATGAATACCAGGCAGAAAAACACTCAGACAATCTGCGCATCAGTCAATTCCACTTTCACCATTTTACCAGCCGGAATAATTTTCAAGGACAGAAAACAAGCTCCAATTTAGGGTTATTTACCTGCCAGAGGGGCTCGAGGAGTTGACAAGCTCAACTGCTACCAGTCAAAATATATTGTCTGTGTGTCTCAGAAACACCCAATTAATCTGCAGCGTTCACTTTGGAACAAGATTCTGATGTCAGTGACAAACACTGTTGTCAGCCACGTGTAGAAAAGCATTCATTAAGAGTAGACAAAGAAAACAAAATGTGCTCTATGATGCTCTCTTCTGCCGCTGGCCAACACAAATTTGGAAGGAAGCCTTTTCACTTTCAGGACTGAAGTCAAGGAAAATATCTTCTCATGGTTTAATGCTTGTTTTTCTTTTTCGAGGATGACCAGCCCGCCTGCAGCTACTTTCTCATCAAGCGAAGCAATCTGACATTTTCCTCCCTGGTCTGCTGCTTCAGAGCTGATGAGGTGAATGACACGATGTTAATGGCGTATGAGTAAATGGAGAGTGATGACATAAAAACTGTGATTTCAGACCTTTGCATTTTTCACGTTTTCATTGGAGAAACCTTCAGTTCACAGGTTAAAAATTCACATGTCACATGTCTGCTCTTGCTATAGTGTTATTTCACCTAAAAGAGAAGAATAAAGACCTGTACCTGTACCTGTACCTGTACCTGAACACTTTATGCCCTTTGGATGACTTGCCACGGAGCTGAAAGGCTTCAGTTTTGTATTGCAATCTGACGCTTCACTGCAACATATTGTTGAAGGACAATGAATGCTGCAAAGTGCCGCTGCCTTTTCACTAAACCTCTACTGTTTCATGAACATTCAGTAACCTCAGACATTATCCAACCTTAAAATCTGCTGGATGTTGTTGTGGTGCGGCTACAAATGAAACTTATTTTGTTACAAGTTACACAAAGTCGACATAGTGGGAAACCTTCAAAAAGAACATTTACATTCCTACTTGTTTCGTTAGCATCATGAACAACGACCACATTTAGAAACAAGACTTAGATGAATGTGGTTAACTCTGCACTGCTCCGAGCTTTATGTGTTCAAACACAACTGTCATAGTTAAAGGGTTTGGAAGCCAGCGAGGGACCACGTCCATATCACTGCGTTAATGGGCCAACATGTTGTTCAAGGCCTCAATTCTACACCTTAACCAGGCTAACAGCGGTTAGTCAGAGTCAGTGACCAAGACCACACAGGAACTGGCCATCCCAGACTGGGAAAGAAAAGCGTCAAAAATCAATGCAGTAATTGTTAAAAAACAGAAAAAAACCTAATAAAACCAACACACTCAGAGATGTGATGTGTCGATATATTCCTGCAGCAGTTTCTGGATGTGTTTTGCTGCTCGAGCGGGTGAAACGATTGTGACTCACGACTAGTCGTTGGGGGTGAGGCTGACCTGAGGGGGTGACTCAGCAGCCAGGCAGAGGAGTGGGCGTGGTGGATGCCGTAAACATGTTCCACTTTGAAAAGCAGGAAGAAGGTCAAAACATGTGGAGCTGTCAGTGACTCAGTGGACGTTTATAGAAATAATCCGAGGAAGGAAGGAAGGAAGAAGAAGAGAAAATGTGAAGAACGAAGCATAACGGAGCTGGAGTGTGTGACAGAGTGAGGAAGAAAGAAGTGGAAAGATACAGATGAGGAGTGATAAGTTAAAGCGATAAACCGTAATTGGAGTGTGCGGAGAAAGTAAACAAGATAAAACGTGTGTGTGTGTGTGTGTATGTGTGTGTGTGTGTGTGTATGTATGTGTGTGTGTGAGAGAGAGAGAGAGAGAGATGAGATGATAGAACGAGCGTGTGGAGAAAGTAAATGAGACATGAGATAATGCGAATCAAGACTGGGGACAAAGACGGATGCAGAGAAGGCAGAGAAAGGCTGAGATGTGCGGCGAGTTGATGCTTTCTGAGTAGATTTAGAAGAATAACGCATTCAGATTCGTTTGTTAAATAACAAAAACATGCTCATATTCTCCAAGTGAGGCATCAAAAATGTTCCCATGTCAGCACAAACGACAGTGCATTTAGTTGTCTCTAAATTAGCTCAAGCATATCTTTCAGAGACGTCCCGAGCTGATACTCTGGATCGTATCTGAGCTGATCTGGGACCATATTTTAATGGATCACTATGGGCTCAAATGAAGCCAGTGGAAATCCGGTCCTTTCTTTCCTGAGCTGTGTCGGCCAGCTCAGCCTGCTTTCAGACGTGACTGAAGATTAAATATGAGAAACATTATTTAGGCCACCCTGAGGGTCTCTGAGGGCCAAATAAACAGACTTGCAAAGCTGTGATGCTAATTACCGTTAGCGAAAGGGTCGAGAACGACTTCTCAGTTTATTTGGTATCAATGTCACTTTCACCAGTTAAAATGACAAACATCATTATACCAAAAATACCAGTTATACAGCTCATCAGTGTGTGTGACAGATCGACTCCACGGCGCTCAGCGTTCTGTTGACAGGGCCACAAAAATCAGAAAAGCTAAGAATTCAGATAAAGATTTTCTGGGACAGCTGTGATGTCTCTCTTTTGAAGAAAAGCCACACCGTCGTCAATAAATCATCAGGAGCTCATCTGCAGAGCAGACAGACGGGGCTGGCTGGGAGACGAGAGGCATCATGAGAGGCCGAGAGGAGGACGGACGAACGCCTGAAAGAGGTTTAAAGGACAGACAGACGAGAGGAGAGCGAGAGCGACGACAGAGGAGAAAACAATTGTGTGCAAAGAATTAAAGGTGAAGCAGTTTGTTTGCTCGAGTGTGTTCACGTCGTGTCGGTTTGCATGTCCCAGCCTGCCAACACTCTATTATCTCCGAGGAGAACTGAACAGTGCTGCAGTCTGGATGGCTGATGAAATCGGCGGCGGTATCAGTGCTGGGTCTCTGCCTACAGTTGTCACACCCATCAGATAAGAAGCCGCTTTACCACACAGCTCTCGGCCGGGGTGTCACGGATGAAACAAGAGCGCTCCATTTAAGTGGCGGCCACTACATTTAAATTATTCCACTGATTTTGAGAGAGAATACTGGAAGCTACTTTGTTTTAATAGGGCCTCTATGACATTCCCTCTTTTCTGTTTTAATATTTCTAAATTCTGTGTTTTACGATTTTTTTAAAAAAGGAATCCTCGTCAGGAATATTAGTAAGAAGAAAAACATGAATAGAAATTACATGAAAGTTGATATACATACAGTGCGTCAGGCTCAACATGTTTAACTAGGCTTAACACTAACACTGGCACTGAGCAGACTAACACTTATTTCCACCATTTGATGGCAGTAATTCTGCAAAGACCAACAATTTCATGAAGCAGAAGCCGAGAGGGTTCCACTGAATAATTGGAGCATGAAAACTGCCAGTCTGAGCATTTCATTTCTCTATTTTTAAAGCGAGAAAGGGATGTTTTTATGGTTTCAATGAAATGGTGTTCAGGGCATGGATTCCGCATAGCACAGCTATCATCCAGAAAGTTGTGAAAATCAGTTTTTCCAGCAGAAAAAACTGTAAACATTAGGAGCGTTCCCATTGGACTGCGCGGCCTCACCTTTATTACATTTCACCGAGTTGTAATTGGTTAAAAAAATGTTGTAAGTGCAGTCGCACAGGAGGAAGCGAGTCCAGCAGAGACTCCGCCGGGAGCAGAGGGGGCCTGTGGTCATACAAGCGACCCGCTAATAATAACTTTATACTTCGACCCCGAGTTATCCGCTCAAGTGTCCTTGAACAAGCAACTGAATCCCAACAAATTCCAGGAGCACTGCCCTGTGGCTCAACCACAACCCTGACCTCCCTGTAGGAGGGGGAGCAGGCTACAGCGAGACTGCTCTCCCCCAAAGACATCAAGAGTCCGTGGCAACATGAGCAGCCCAAAGCTCTGCTTTCCCTCCTAAATATTCTCCGGTCAGCTTGCTCATTTACCTTTGTTACAAAGAGCACAGTCAGAGAGAGAGTGAGTGTATTCCTATGGAGTTGAATGACAGACGGCCATTTTAACATCTCATCCAACTATGACCAAGTGTCAGTTTTTAAATCACATTTTGCAGCACACACAGCAATCTGACTGCAAACTGAGAGCAACTGAAAATCATTTCTCTCCTTTCCAGAAACAACCATCCCCTGTGCACGTGTCACAGCCACCGTGAGAAGCTTTTGATATCACCCTGCACTGCTGCGTGCCATGTTGTCTTGAAGGCGTCATCAGATTTTGAAATTTTCCAATTCTTTGCAGAGTGGTTTTTATAAAAAGCAACATTATGATTCACTATTCACCCTCCTAAAAGCAGAGAAACAGAGATACGTCACTGACTTCAGTAACGTCTAATCTTCTTGTTCAGTTCCGTATTTACAGCCACAGTTGAGCCTAACACAGGCTCTTATTTGCATATATGAAAGGTCATTCTCTGCTGACCTTAAAATCACATTAAATATATCTCTCACCTTTCAACATCTGTGCTCAGTCCCACAGGATACCAGCATGCTGCAGCCCTGTACTGCACAGCAAGGTTATAATGGCAGAAATTTGTTTCTGAGGGTGAAAACTGGAGGGAATCTGTGACGCTGCCATTTAATGTGAAAGTCGTCAGCCATTAGTTACACTTCGCTCTGTAGCATGGAAATGGGTAAATGAATGGAACGCGCCAACAAGCTACCCAATGTAAACATCCTCATGGTGTGATGCCTCACTATGGTTATTGGCTTAATTAGATTATGTGCAAATCAATATATCCTCACTCTCCCTACTGTAGCGAGAAAAAGACAGTTAGAGCATCTGTTTTCAAACCTTTACTGATGCGGGATGGATGGATGCACACATACAGTTTTCTGCATCATATCCTCACTCTTTTTCATCCATTCCTGCATGTAGTGTTGGAGCCAATGAAGAAACCAGAGGTGGAAAGGTCTGTTTAAGGACAACAATCCAGCATCTCTCCAGAGAAAGAAGGTTTTCCCAAGACTCTGCTGAGATTTGTGAGGACAGTTAGGCAGTATGGGACGGAGTGAAAACTAAACTAATGCAGTAAATGATGATGAAATGTGTGATGAGGAATGTTTCTCTGCTTGTGAGTTTGGAACGATGGGCGCATGGTGCTGTTTAGTAAGAGGAAGAAATTAAGTTACCTGTCGTGTTGTTCGTCTTTTACTCCCCCTGAAAATACGAGACTTCAGAAAAGAAAGAACTTGGTTAAAAACAAGCTGGTACTGCAGTCAATCTTCTACAGCTGAACAACAAACTAAATACTCTAACAGAACACTCTGCAGTGCAAGTGCTAATATGCAAAAGCACAAACTGAAAGCTGAGTGAAGCGCGTTCATGTCATGAAAAGTGTTAGCATTGTTGCTTTTTGTACTTTTTACTTGCAGTCTAACACAAGCTGAGCACTGATTTAGAGTGACGATGAAACTGTTCCCTGGAACCACGTTCCAGGCGTCATGTGGCAGCGGTGCAGGCCAATAAATTGCTTTGGCTCTGATGGTAAGGACAACTATTTCCCACTCAGAGACTGGAGAAGAAACAGGATGCCAGCACCACCCACTGAGGCTCACAGAGCGCCCAGCGGCACAATGTGGGGAAGGTGACTTCTTTGTGCAAACTTCTTCTGACGTGCATGAGTGACAACCAATCATGATGTTTTATTCCCCGGAGAAACAGAAGCACATACGTGCTTTCTCCTCCACTCCACTACATAAAGGAGCTTCAAACAAAGTGGAGAAGTTGATTGTCACGGTCATCAGCCTCCCATTCCTCCACCATATAACTGAAATGAGGCACCAGGACTTAAATAAAAAAAACATGCATGAAAACATGTCGTCTGAAAATGAACCACTGATAAAATTGCAATGTCAAAAAATAACTTCAGTCTGAGCCGAGTATGTTCAATGACAAGCTCAGTGGTAAACACGGCTGAGAGCTCCAGGCTGATGAGACACAGGAGACCACCTACCTCTTAGCATCTCTGTGATGTGCTGGAGTTTGTAGTCTCTGAACTTTAGAGCATCAAACAGGTCAGGGAACTATTTCAGGTTGTGCTGAAAGTATTTTCATGAAGGGACGCTGACTGTTTCCCCTTGTTCCCAGTATTTCCAGTAAGCTACGCTAAACTGGCTGCTGGCTTTAGCTTCATATTGCCTGGACGGAAATGACAACGGCTTTGATCTTGTAATCCAACAACTGAAATGAAAGCAATTAAGCGGATTTCCCAAAATGTGAAACTATTACGTTAAGATCTGTTTCAAAGTATTTCGTTTTTTCTGTTAAATGAGGTTTGATCAGAGTTATTCATGCATTACACGCCTGCCTGTTTGATCATACATGTACTTTATTTGTTCAGAGTGTCTTTTGCACGGCGCTGTGAGGAGAACTCACGCATCTATTCAGTTAGATTTTGAGTTTGTCGTAACCGATTCAGAAACTAATGAGACGAAAGTACTGACAGAGTTTAATGCTTCGTGTTGTTTTGAAAGGAAGCATTAAAAGTTTATAGTGTTTAGGTCCTGATGGGATTAGATACAAAGTGCCACTGGTGCCACCTTGAGTCTCTTCGTCTGGCTCTGTTGGACCCAGAAGTATCTGCATTCATGTGAAATGTTCAAAGCAGCATGCTCTCCGTGTGTTTGGAGATTCATGTTGCTTGTATAAATGCTGTGCCGTTCACAGAGGGAGGACATTAATATGCATGTCTCTACGGTATGTGTTTACATCACCGTTTGCTCGTGTCTGTATATGCATGTGTGCACACTCTGCTGCCGTCTGTGACGAAGCCACAAGACGCAGCTACTGAAGAGTCGTGAGGAACATATTGAAGGGAAAAACACAAACAATCAAAACGGAAGCAGTGGAAGCATTGTTACAGACTTAAGTGCTGGCGTGGCTCCCAGGAGCTCTGTGTCTCTGAGACCACAAGAGTTTTTCAGTTATGCTCCATTAGTGCTGAAGGGATTATTTGTGCTGAAAATGTAGTATTTTTTTTTTGTAGAATTACAGTCATTGTAATACTGTCCTCTTACAGTGCACACCTTACAATGTGATCCAAGTCAAAAGACGTCACCACAGCCTGAAGAACTATGAAGAGGTTAAAGGGCAACTTAACCTGAAACAGTGAATCTGTTCTTTGTCTAAGTATTGTCTATGTAGCCACATGCTATCATGCACTCCTCATCTCTAGAGCATATTAAAAACCACAAAGCTCCATGCGCTTCCACTCTAAAACTCCAGGCAGATGGTCTGGGGACACATGAACACCTCCACACTAACCTGCTTAAAACTCGCCTTCACATTCACTTCCCTGAATGAGATGAGCAAGAATAAATGACAAAAGGACATGTACCTGCAGCAGCCTGACTCTTAGATGAAAGGCTTTGCTGAAGGATTCATTTGGATTTTGTCCTAATTGATGTTGCGGGATGTCCAACAGTCCAGCCCATATGGTCTCATATTCAAAGAGCTTATACTCAGATAATTAATCAACAGCTGATGCAGCAGCAGATTCACCACATCTCCTCTGTAACTGCTTAGTCAAAGCTACTGAAGATAATTCATTTGAGCGCCGTAACAGCAGAAGTTCTTTTGGTTTACTCTCCTCAATCACTCCCCCCTCTCCTCCACATTTGTTTTGATGCATCACGACTGCAGCCAAACAGAAACTCGCACACAGTAAACATTCCTCCAATTAATAAAGAGCGGGACTGAGTGAGATGGATGCGTTGTTGTTTCTGCATTCTGGATGAAAGCTCTGAGGACATCAGCGTCTGTCTGTCTGTGTGTGTCTCTCACTCTGTCCCTGACCTCCTCGCGGTCCTGTTTAGTGTTGTCCCATTAATCAGCGGTGAACCTGCTCTCTGCCTGTGCTCCTGCTGCCTCTCGGCTGGATAAAGGATAGGCCAAGATCCTGCTGGCAGACAGACCTGCAGTGAGGGAGATGGAGTGAAGGGATGTGGCAGAGATGTGCTTCATGGGTCAATTTCAGATGATCTAAAATGGCCTCTGGCGAATGTACTGCGTGTCTCTGAGCCTGAAGCAACACTGGGGATTTGTGCAGTGGCCTAACATACTCTACGGCAGGTTCAGAAGAATCCAATAAAAGTGTATACAAAACTTTCTGAGAGGAGGTCATGGGAATCATGCTTGTGGTTCCAATCCACACCTTTTTTAACATTTTTACACCATGGGGGTGGGGCCTGGTCTTCCAACCACAACAGCAACATGACATTTGCAAATGTTGCAATTGCATTAAGCTCGGGGGCTATTACTGGTATTACACATGCAGCAAATGGAAAGTCAGATGATCATGTTTGAGTCCATGTGATCAATCCAAGTCCAACTTTCACACTCCTTTGTGTTTACTTAAAAAAGGTTCAGGGGTATTCTTATTCTGTCAAAATGGTCCACTACAGCTGGTGATGCAATTAAAAACTACAGAACTTCCCAGCGTAAATCTTAGTCAGCAGAATAGTGTTTTGTCTTGCTGGGTTGTTTCAGTATATGTTCAGCAGTTATTTCTCCACAGGGCCTTTGTGATGACGGCTGATGCAGAAAGCCTCTATTACAGGCTGTGTAAACTGGAGTGTGAGAGGGACAGTGAGAGCTCGCTGTGATCAATTACACGCTGTGTGAATGGGGATGGTAAATTTCAGTAAGTATAGCCTGTGTCACTTCATACTGCGTGGCTGTCTGCATGCACGTGACGATGCAAACAGACAACATATGTGCAGACTTTAGATTTTGGAAGGTTTTCTGTGGTGCAATAATTACAGGCGATGCCACATTAGAGAGTGTATAAATCCATGACTGAGCAAGTAATCAGCACATCCGTGTCTTTATTCTTAATGGTAAGGTAACTTAACGTGGCACCACGTATCTGAGAGTTAATAATTACAGGCTATATAAGACGAGTCGACGGGTCTGTGGTGGCACAGTAAGTACACACATCTTCATTTCAAAAGGTGACAAGTGAAGGAGAAGTGGTGTTAATGGATGTGTGCATTAAGAACAGGCTGCAGTTAGACTCAGATCTAAACTCTCAGCAGTAACTGTCACCGCCGTGTCAGCTTCCTCTGCTCTCTTCTTACCCTCCTCCATTGCTTTTTATTCTCTCTGCTCCTATTCCAACCACCCTACGCGAAATCCCTCCTCTTTCATCTTGCCATCTCACTTCCCTCCACAACCCCCCCATCTTTGCTTCAACTCTGTCTGCCTGCCACTTTTATGTTTCCTTCCCCTCTTTCCACTCTGCTCTTTCCTCTTTTCCTACACTCCACTGCTGTATTCTCTCCACCATCTTTCTCTGCCTGTCCTTCCTCTCTGTCTTGTTTCATTTCACTTTCTTCCTAGCCGGCTGGCATTTCCCCCCTCTAACCCTCAGCCAATCTCTCTCAATTTATTCTTTCTGTGCTGCCTCCACCTCCCTCTGCACCCTTTTCCTCAATTTATTTTGGCCGATTTCTCTCTCGGTTTGAACTCATCTTCCTCCTTTTGTTTTCTCTATACCTTATCCTCTACCTCTTTCTGCTGTTACACACAAAACTCTACTTCAGCCTCCTTTTTTTGGCCGGCCACCGTATGAAGGCTGACAGGGTCATTTATGTGTTGACACTCTCATGACCCTTATGGCCCTTGACACTTCAAACAGCCGCTATCATCATCGTCATATGTTCAGACGGAGGTAGACTCCATTACTTTCCAAGTGGAAACTGGGTCACTGCAGCAGCATGAACAGAGATATTGGTTAGAGAACAAAGTGTACGAAAAGGAGGGAAAAAACAACCAAACCACAGACCATCACTATGAGGATTTTTTCAAGGTTTAAAAAAAAATGTCATGAACAATAATCCAATTTTTAGATTTTACTTTAATTCCACTATTTGGAGATTGTTGAAACAGTTGGGATTTTGCATGCAAAGGTTTTTCATGTAATTGTCGTGCAGTTACGGACGACAAAATGTATCTATGTACCCACAGAATCAGTCTGCTTCCTTCCCGCCTCACTCGTTTTATCACTGCCTTTTTAAAAGGGATGTGTTCATGTTCATAAATGTTGACTGAAGTGCCCAAAATCCCAGAATAAAATGTGATGTAACATCACATCACTTTGGATGTGCTGTAGAACCGCTCCCCAACACAAACGCCTACATCTTTTTGTGGGCTTTTCATTACACCTCCCTCTCCTTGGTTTCTGTTCCAGTTCTCTCTCTTTAACCCAGCTCAGTCAGCAGTACTGCAGTCATTAGTGGAATTACTTTGGGGTTTCATCTCAGAGCTTTCGCCCCTGTCTAAGTACTCCCACTGCTATCAAAAGAGAAAGTGTCGTCATACCAGCAGGGTCCAAAGAGACAGTCAAAAGAGGCTAGTTACACCGAGGAAGTACTCGTAACACGAACGTCACCGAAAATGTGCCAGCTAATGATCTTTAGTTAGAGCATGTAGGCACATTGCTAACACGTCTTCACGCAGCTCTCGCGACAGCTGGTTTTATAATATTCAGGAGGGAGATGTGCAGTATCACTTGTCCTTCCTTTCACTGCTTTACGTCTCTTGAGAATCCATCAAAATTCTGGAAAACAACAAAACCAACTTCAGGTTTGGCACATTCACAAACCTGTTTTCGTTTCTCCACTTTCTCTGTCACAGTGGTCTTTGTTGACTCATTCTCTCAAACAAAACAGCTATTCCTAAATGCAAGAGGAGGCCACTCAAAACTAAATGACATGAACATCCTTTGACTCAATACTAACCTGAATATTATGACCAAATTGTGTCTGTAGCCCCAAGTTTCAATAACTGCCAGGGCACTGAATGAACATTGAAAGTCTAGTTATATTGTTTACTTAAATCAAGTAACATCTTATCCTTCCATTTTCTTTAATCTGATATTTACACATTTAAATGAGTTTTGCAGATTTTAGATGATTTCAGTTAGACAAAGTTCTTCTATAGCTGCTTGTGTTCAGACAACATTTTAGATTTGAGAGCTTCACTTCGGTTTGTTAAATGAAAAAAGGGCACAAAAACAATTCTTCCTTAAAGTACGATATCAAATAAAAGTATTATCAGAACCAGCACTGCAAAATGTCACATGATTCTCTGCCCTGTTTATGCAAAGACTTCCTTCTTTTACCTCTTCTTTACAAACTGCTGATCAAAAACTTGAGCGATCAACATATTTTAAGTTGCCGCATCTCAAAGTTGCCTCATTCATCTTCTAAATAGTTTTCCTCTTGGTGCCACCTTAAAATGATCTTCATCTTTTATTCAGCAAGGTTCACTTTCTGTGGAATGAAGATGACTGTAGTGTCAGAAGGCATCTGGGAAAACTGAGTCTCAAGAACATTTCCATAAAATCAGTCAGTACAACTTTGGTTACTTTATACATTAAGCGACATTCGCTGACTGCTGCAATGAAAACGCACGTGTTTCACTATTTGTACTCTTTAATGGTCACACCAGAATTGTTAATATTAATAAAATGTAGAATTATTTATCTGTAAATTAACACATTTTAAGTGTTAAGGCCATCAGACTGTACATACTGCTCCAGAGGGCAGTGCTGTAGGAAAAACATCTTGTTGTGGAACAAAGGTGGTCGGCGGTTTAACTCTCAATGAAGCACAAAGCTTGTTTAGATTTAGTCTAGAAAAAACAGAACGAAGCTGCTGCTATGATACATTTTGGCTACATTTTTCCCTGTGATGTGATGACATGTATGAGCATCTGCTAAATCACTGCAAACAACATTTTCCTCTACAAGAAAAGTAGTCAGCTCTGTCAGTTTGACTATTTTCAACATGGTAACCCACAGTCTGATAGCATCTGCACAGCATTCATACCCTTGCCGTTGGCAACAAAAAGTTATTCAGGGAAGTTTGTTGTTGTCAACGAAGGTGTGAAAATTGGTGTCAAAATATTGCCAACAAGTCCCTGAGCGAGGGTGTCAAACTGATTTGTATCTGTCAACCTGCAATAAGACGAGCTGGGGCTGCAACCACCAAAAGTGAAAGTAAACAGTGCAATCAAACTGAGGCGCTAAAGTAAGTGTCATCCATTGTGCTGCACTGCGTTACATTAGTGTGTGTAAAACACACATTTCAATAACTGCTTTGGCTTTTTTGTGTTTCAATTGTAGCTTACATGGACTCCCACAAATTTCCCAAAAGGATAACAATAAAAATCATCACAGTATGAGCTGACTGGAGGTCAATAAATTATTCAACACTGACAAAAATAAATGTCACACTGTGTTTTGTTGGCTAATATAAGAAAGCAGCTGCTTCTGTAGGTGTTGCATCGGTGCTGCATTTAAGATCGCTGATGTGTTTTGAGTGCTAGATGATGTTATATCATATAAAAAAGAAATGCGCAAGACAAAACCTTGTTTCCAAATGAACCACATGCACAGCTGTTCATCGACACCACATGAAATGACGAGCTCCGGCCCGTGGACGGCAGCGTTTGCCGTCACCACTTGTAAGCTGCTAAACTCATCGAAGATCATCTCATCCATGACTACAGAGTCCTTTTTGAGATCATCTTTATATCATCACTTTGTTGTTCTGGTTTGCCATGCACTAAAGTTGTTATTAAAGTACCGTTATCAGTAGTAAACTTAAAACACCTGTCATAAGCTATTTTCATGCCTTAGAAATCAGAAAATATGAGCAATTCCCAAGCACATGGCCACCTTGCAAACAAGGGAAATTCTATGTTTACAGCCAAAATGATTATATAAATAGCAGATTAGTGTCCAAGCAAAACTGTTTTATTGTAGATTTGGAAACATAGAGTGGAAGGATTTAATGATGATTTAGAAAGTCCATAATCTAGAGAGCTAAATGAAAGAAGCATCAGGAAAACACTGAGTGGCCTCATCTGCTATTTGCTCAGAGATACCTCAGTTTTTATGGATTTGGACATTCAACATTCTGAATTCATAAAGCCAGCGAGAAGACATAATGAGTTTTCCACACAAAAGATGTAGTCGTTTGTCAAAGACACAAAAAGAAGAAGAAAAAGTGAATCATTTTTGATACAGAGGAGCCGTACGAGCTGCAGCCAGCGTTAACCTTTGCAGACAGTGAACGGTGATGTGACAAGTGAACTGTACTCGACCTCGTGTTCCTCTGATGCTTGTTCAATGTGCTCTGAGGGGTGTGTGTGTGTGTGTGTGTGTGTGTGTGTGTGTGTGTGTGTATATGCATGTGCTATCACTTAAGTGAGTGCATGTGTGTTTGTGCTTGTAACTGGTGTTTTTTTGATTAACGAGAATGTTTTCTATCACCCATAAAGAGATGATGCATGTGTGCTTTTACTATCTATATTGTAGGGTTTATACTATATCTACTGGATAGACTGTACACACTGGAATAACTTGTGGTGTAATGTTAACACCATTAAAGGCAATTTTGAACAATAACTTTGAAAATATGCTTTATATCTTGTTTATTTAAAGGCCAAAGATCTTAAGTTGCACAATTGCTCCACTGACTGATGTTAGCACACTGAAATATGTTCAGGACACTAATGCAGCTGCATGATTGGTAGAGGTCACATTTCTTTTCTATCTATGATGATTTAATAATTTTGTTGTAAACATAAAGGCTGCTTTCTGTAAACAAGATGTAACCACATTATATTACAGCATTTGACACGACTGACCATGCAATCTTAATCAACTGACTTGAACAGTTGGTTGGTTTGTCTGACTGGTTGTCTGACTTGAACTGGTTCAAACATACGTCATAGTTATGAAGATGACACACAACTATACATGTGTGCTGAACCAAATGATGCTGCAGCTATAGACTCCCGAGACTTCAGCTCATTCAAGAGTGAGCACGTTAGCCCAGTTTTAGGTGCTCTGCAGTGGCTTCCTGTAACATTTAGAATTGATTTTAAGGTCCTGTTCCTTCTACACAAAACCCTTAATGGGGAAGGAACAAGCTACATTGCTAAATCCCTAGTTCACTATATGCCTTTAGGAACAATGCCGCTGGTATACTGGGGGTTTCCAGCAACAGCTGAAAGAAAATTAGGGATGCAGCCTTTGTCAATTATGTCCCAAAGCTTTGGAGCAAACTACCAATAGACAGCGAAGCAGCTCGCTGAATATTCTTAAAGGAAAGCTAAAAACTTATGTCTTTAATTTAGCCTTTAACTTGTAGGCCTGAAACTTTTGTGCTTTTCCTTGTTCTTATGCACTGCTGTGCTTCCTTTGAGGCTGCGAAGGCTGTGCCTGACCCAGATGATACCCACAGTGAGGTTAAATCCATGGTAAAATAATCCAGGGTAGCTAAAATTGGCTTATTTCAGCTAATAAAGACCAGGAGTGAATCTGTGTCTGTCGGGAAACTGGGAGACTCCGTTATGCTCGTTCGCTTCAGAGGTGCTGATTGCTAGAGTGTGCACATAAGTTCCTGCCTGTAAGTCTCAAATTACTGACTGCCACAGTAGCAAAAGACGAAAAGAGTTTGATTTCATCATATTTCATCCTTACTTTTTATCTTATTTCTCATTTTACATACATTTTCGATGAAGCACTTGGTGCATGTGATCTCTTTGTTGTAAAACACTTTGAGTAGTAATTCTTGTATGAAAGCTGCTATAAAAATGAAGTTCATTAACTTTATTGATGTATGATATTGATGTTTTCTAAACCCATGGCGGCTGGACAGAGTATGCATGACAATAAAAAAAACATGTCTATCACACTGTATATGCACTGTAATAGTGACATATAGTGTCACAATTATGATTATAGAGACAATTTAAGGGCTAAAACACTGGAGTGTATTTTCTAAAGTACTGTAAATGGGATGTGGGAATGTGTACATGTACATAGGCTTTGTATAGTAAAATGTATGTTTCTCTCAGAGTTGTGCATATGTACATGTTAGCGTCACAAGCCACTGGGAGGAGGCATTAGCCTAGTTCCCTTGCATTACACAAAACAGCGCAGCTCCTCCCTGCATTTAATCAAATTCCAGTGCGAAGGTGTCCTAAAAACTCCCTTTAGTCTGATCACCCTACAGTGCAGCTTCTGTACAAGTATCACAGCCTGCTCTCGTTTCCATGGAGCCAGTTTGGTTTGCTCTGCGATTACTTTTCAAGACAATGTGTGACTTGCAATTTGTTTCACAGAACAGCTGTGGTATCGACCAGTTCACAAGATGAAGACTCCGTAATCCGTTTCCAAATGGCGCAGATGGGATTGGCTCGTTGACCTTGTTACTTGTACTAGTCACACATTGCCTACGCATGAATCAAACTGCATTTGTTGAGCTTCTGGCAACTGCATAATGCTGCTGGTGAGGACAATAGTACGAGGAAAAAAAATGAATGTTTCTCAACTTTCTTATGTAGCTGTGCAGTAAATAAAACTGTATGCATTCTCTGTTGTACATGTTTTGCATGTCTTTTATCATATGTCTGACATTTAGCGATGTGCCTTTCTAAAGAAACCTTTCTTCCCTCTTACTTTGGGCTTCATGGTCAATTAAATACAACTCAGGTCTCTCCGTGATCTCATGGATGTGAAAAAACAGGGAGCACAGGGAGAGCAGCAGGACATGTAAATGAATCTCAATTACGATTAAAAGCAACAACGTTACATTGCAAGCAGGGTTCGAAATTAACACCTGCCAAACCCCAAATCTGGGTCAATGTACCATTTGACGAGTAAATGTCAGATGGCTATCCAGCACACTGGTGGGTTGATGCTTGTACCAAATAGCCATGTCATAAAAAAACTGAGCTGAGAGTCTCTGCACAGCTTTAGCGTTACTTCGTCTCTGATGTCATCCAAATCTGCACGTATGCATCAATTCTTTTCTCAGCTTTAGAGACCCGAATCCTCTCCTGGTCCCCGTAGGCCGTACAGCCTTT
Source organism: Chaetodon auriga (assembly GCF_051107435.1). NCBI lineage: Eukaryota > Metazoa > Chordata > Actinopteri > Chaetodontiformes > Chaetodontidae > Chaetodon > Chaetodon auriga. The sequence goes on along the minus strand of NC_135084.1, from coordinate 25,667,605 downwards.
TAAATTATGTCCAGCAGCGCAAGCTTTCCAGGTGATGACTGTGTGTTTTAGAATTTTTTAACAATTTGTTGATTAGAGAGGCTGCTTTCAGTCACTTTAGACACTGTGTGCAGTAACACCACTGCAAGATATGTGGAACATTTAAGCAGCAATGCTTAAAAAATGCAGTTATACACTTGACAGGAGAGAGGAAACTCTCCAGAGGAAACAGAATTAAACTTTTAGCTTTGGAGATAAATTTTTCAGACAGCGCTGATGGAGCTCAGGATTCATCAGGAGGACAGCTGCTGTATTCCAAACAATGTCACTGTATGAACCTGGACTGTGTGTGACCTTTCAGAAGTGCAGAAAAACAACATTAACTGACATTAGATCCTGACCATCCTGTCGGTGTGTCAGGAGACTTAATCAGAATGTTAGCTATTATGACCCAGGCCGCCCGATCATAGATCATCCAGGGAGCCTGCAGATAAAACTGCAATCCACACATCTCCCTCTCTCTCACACTCACACTCAATACCAGATGTGTTTTTTACGAGCGTCTTGACGGTACCACTAAACTGAAACTGTCTTGAGCGCACCTAGTTTTGCGCCACCGTTTACTGTCTGGCACATCTGCTCTTCCACTAACTCTCACTTGCTGCAGATCTTTTGCTAGTAGAGAGTGAGGAGTCTGAGGAGACGTTTTCAGTTTACAGCTGTACGAAACCTTCAAACTTGTGACTCCTGTCCATCATGCAGTCCATTCAACGCAGTGGCCCAGGCCCACTCGAGAATAGCTGCTGCAGTAGTGCTGCTTTTTTCCACAATCGAACATCTGTCTTTTTTATTATTCAGTTATATATTTGAATTTTCACTATTCTGCCCAAAATGAACAAGTCTAGAGAGTATGTTTCCCTTCAGGAGTCTGGATGTGGAACAACAGTTTGCTAACAACAGATCAAACATTATGAAAGCAGCCTCCTGCCATCACTGGACCAGGTGTTAAATCTGGCTACAAGTGATGAGAACACACTCAAGAAAACCTTTTTCTGACGTGCTCTGCAGAGTAGACGACACACTTGGCTGATTGTTGTTGAATTTAGTGTGTCATGCATGGCAAGACAACAGAAACAGACAACAGAAGGATGGAAAGAGAAAGACAAAGGAGGAATCACAAGAAATTAGGGTCTCCTGCCAGATTCAGAACCAAAGATCCTGAAGTCCCATGGTTCCTACACAGTGACAGCCTCAGTGCATCCATTTTTAATAGCTGCAGTTGGAATACAACTGCTGTTGCTCCATTCACAGAACAGAGGTAACTGGTAAGACAACCCTGTACTACCGGTGCTGGATTGATAGGGGCTGAGGAAAAGGTTTCATGGTGACATTTTCTGCACTGAATGTGTGAAAGATGAACTCTGAAAAAGCCCATCTCATATTGCACAGCTGTTTTTTCTTCTCTAGGAAGGATTTATTTTTAGGGAACCTCGAGGGGAACGTGGTGTACAAATGTAGATTCAGACAGAGGGATGTTGTCACATACACCGTTATTCTGTTTTTGGGCACACATGGTGGGAAGTGTATCCACAAAGACATGAGAAAGTGAAAAATCAATCCAAAACTACCACAATGATGAATTTGCTAATGATTAGTTTTTCTTTAGCTTAGTTTAAATACAAAAACTGGTGAATTAGTGGACAAGCTGCTTGTGTTTGATTGGTTCTTACCTTCTCCATCTCCCCGCTCTTCCTCTTGCGTGCTGAGCGGGTGATTTTGACGGTGACAGCGTTCTCCTCTCCCTGGCGGCGCAGAGCCATCCGATTTGGCTGCAGAGGGCTGAAGGAGATCTCCAGCTCTGGTTGGGGGAAGCGGCTCGTCCTGCCGTTCTCTGTGGAAATCTCAGAGGAGTCCAGCACTGACGGACAGCCGGCTGATCCCTGTGGGGCCACACATGATTTTCGGGTTAAGGGTCACGTCATGGTCGTTCAAGAGCTAAATGTGTCTCGGTCTGTGGATACAGGCTGGTCTGCCTGTTCATATGAGGTGCTTGGGCCAGTTGCCACAACAGTCAAAGTATCTGCACCTATGTAACTGTTGCTGAGCAACACAGCATCCGAAAGGGTTCAGGTTGCCAAATGTTGACTGCCCACTCATCACTGGCAACCTCTGAAATGCTTATGTGCTAATGTGTCTTGTAAAAGAATGTTAAAAAAAGAAAAACTGAGATCTGCATGACACACAGCCTTCATCACATAATCAAGTGTAAAAAACATGTCTGCAAGAAAGAAGACAAGAAAACATAGCAAAGGTCTTGACATAGACTAACGGATATGCAAAATTGCCTGGTGCAGGTTTGTCTTACCTGACTGCTGACCGACGCTCTGGTATCCCTTGTTTCTCGTGACTTCCCTTTAATGGCTTCAGTCTTGGGTTTCCCCACCAATGCAGCAGGGCTCTCATCGCTTTCGGTCTGTCACAGCAAGAGTGAGAAATCGAATCATCAATATAAGTAAAATATCCAAAACACGTTGATAAATTTCATGTATTACTTGATGCTACATATCTCTGCCAGGTGCAACCAAAGGCACTGTGGGGGATTTCAGATTGGCCGTGCAAAACAGATGGAACACCATCACATACATTTTAAAGTGCCTCTCCTGTTTCTTACTTGCAAATGCTGTTAAATTGACAAAGGTTAAAGACGAGCAATGTCAACACACAGTGAGAGACAAGCAATCCTTGTTCTACCTTGTGGTTAAGCTGTACTCAAGTTCAAAACAACAAACTCAAAAAGATCCAAGTCAAAGTAAAGTCTGCGGTCTGCTGTCCACAGTTGTGTTCACTTTGAAGACAGAGAACACCTGAGGACAAACTATGAATAAATAAAGTGAAGGTGATTGCCCGGCGGGCTATCACATTTTCCGTGTCACTGACATATAACTTTGTGCTTTGAGTGTAATCCATGAATTCTGTTCCTCTCTTATTATATTCACAGTCACATTCTCACTGCATGAATAAACACAAACACAGAAGCTTTAAAAGAAAATGGAAAACAAGGATTCAAACTAAAACACCAAGCAACAACTGTACTTCAAGCACATCTATCCTGCGCTCTGACCTGTTCACTCTTCACCTGAGCACAAATGGAAAAACAAACATCAGTAATAAGAAATTTAAATATAAAAGAGAGAAAAGCTAAAAGTGCCTGCCATCCTGCAAACCACAGGCATCCTTCGAAACAAATAATACAATCACGTTCGGGATAATCTCTTTGCTGTTCTTTGGAATACAGCAACAATTTGGACTGATTATAATGCAGGAGCAGTTTTAAGAAACTTGGCATAGAAAAAATAAATAGAACATCATTGTGTTCTGATAGAAAACTATTTTTGAAGGATGAATAATCAACACTTTTAACAGCGACCTCTACAAGCAAGCAGGGATTGCTCTTTGATACTAAGGAGATCATATTTTGGATGCAGCCTTCCTTAAAGACAGACCTGTGCCACCGCGTCCTCCCGTTCGGCTGCCGAGGCCTTGAGCTCTTCCTTCAGCCGCAGGATCTCAGCCTCCCTGTCGGACAGAGCAGCCTGCATCTCGGCCACGCTGACACCACTTCCACCGCTCTGTAACAGGAAGTTCATGAGCACTGAGGACGACGTCTGTCAAAATGCTATCCAGAGTCCAAACCATTCATGCAACAGAAACCAACAGTAAGGAATCTTAAATGATTGTTTTTGGGCTAGAACACCAGCTGCATGACTGATATTTATTGGTAAACATCAACAAAATTGAAAGAAATATTCATCTAATTCAATTAAAGAGAAAGCGCTCATTATTCTTCCACACTTCCTGGTGCATATTGGATGTACAAACACAGCGTAATCATAATCTACACGAAGCTGGCTGAAAACATGACATGCATTAGCTTGGACAGACGACAGTATAAAATATAGAATATAGTGTTGGCACCGAGCGACTTATGGATAAAACAGATGAATAAAATGACAACTCTGCCGTAGCTGCTATGAAACTTTGAAAGGTTTCCAAAAGTGTTCAATCATGAACATCAGCCGTCCTCAGATGTGGACACAGTTGGCTTCAAATCTCGAAGGAGATGTGTGGTGATAAGCATGTCCTCTGAACTGACCCGTGAGGCTGGGGTAATACACTTTGTTCATCACTCCAGAAAGCAAGGCCCCATTTACATAAATGAGGAGAAGAGAATAACAGAAACAACTCTCTGTACAGCCTAATTCAATACATACATATTTAACTGGCCAGCAGTTCAACAGCTTACGCCATCTTTGTCTACAATATGAATAATCAGTGTGAAATATTATGCAGTGTGATGAATTGCTGGTTGTAAAAAGGAATCTTTGCATGAATCGGAGTCAAACGACTTTCAGATTTAGAACGAATGTTGAGGACCATGACAGCATCCTATCTGAACTCTTACTTGTTGATAAAATCGTATGATTCACACTGTAGTTTGGACACTTCTGCTGCAGCCGGAGTGTCTTTCATGTCATTTGTGGCTTTGCAGATAGAAACACCTGCATTAAATTAGCTGCAATTCTCACCCAAATTCTGTCTTATACAAATTTTTAAATCAATGCGGTCCTATGAGACATTGAGCGTGGCATCAGTTTAATGTGGTGACTCATTCCAGCCTGCCCTTCATGCTGCCTGTTCTGCAGTTATCCAAGGGAGGCTGTCTGGTCACAATGCAAGAAATTATGTTATTTTGAAAACCACACAAAAGCTCTGAGAGGACAAAATGTGAGAGAGCAAAGTGCCAAATACTGAAATGTGGAACAGAGATATGGCTCCGCGTTAGCAGTCCAAAATGGAACTAATCAAACTACAAACCCAAAATCTCTGCAACTGCGACAAAACTGAGAGAATCTCTGCACCAAGACTCGTCTGCTGGGTAACATCACAGAACCTCATTCATAAAAAGAATAAGGAATTCTTATGCATCTTTATCTGAGGAATTTTTAGACAAACTGCATTTGAGCAGTGACCCTTCCTTCCCTCCCTCCCCGCCTTCTTGAGGGATTCGGTAATGTTGCTGGCTGACAGATGCTTTTCAGCCTCCATCCCTGCACAACAATAGGTTT
>NC_135084.1:25342500-25352500 GCF_051107435.1 Chaetodon auriga | reverse complement strand
TGATTTTTTCCTGCTACAGGAAGCTCCTCACTCCGCCCACTGTACCATCTGACCAAAACGCCCTCGTCGGCAATGCGACCGCCACCCTGGACGACCTGCAGCAGATCATGCCGGTACGAGTCTCAGCTTGATTTGTCACTGGTGTGAATCCCAGTGACTGAAGTTGCATCAGTTTCTTCTGTAATGAGATATTCATATTTTTCCTGTTGATGCGTATTTTAAACCTGAAGAAGAGCAGCACCGCGGCATGTTTACCTGCACAGGTGTGCTCACTGTATGCAGAGCTTACAGTCTCAGTCTGAGGTGTGTTCACCTCCGACGTGCTCATACCTGCATGTCTCTGTTCTGCCACTAGAGGGCGCCAGAGTTAAACTTTTAATCCTTCTTTGTTCACCTCCACCCCTCCTCCTCCTCCTCCTCCACCCCTCCTCCTCCTCCTCCTCCTCCTCCTCCTCCTCTAAACATCTCTTTGTAGAGTCTAAATTTAACCTGGTGTGTTGCTATCAGTTAAATCTCCCACCAGATAATATTTTCATCTTTGTTGGCTCCAGAATATTTACGTGCATTTAGTCGTCTTCTTTAAACGCAGTGATCATGCAGTATTTTTCCATTGTGCGTTCTTTCATGCATTCTTTTCCGTTTTTTGAGGTCTTTTCTCAGATATTCTGAAAGGTTTTCTCTCTGTGAACAAACTGAATCAAACACGTTCGTGTCTTAATGAGGGAGTTTGTTTGTTTCGGTAAAATTCACATGTAACACTTTGTTCGAGGTTGAAAGCTTTCTTGTGTTCCCAGAAATGTATTCAACCACTTCAGCTCACTTCCCTGTCTGTCTCACACACACACACACACACACACACACACACGCACACACCTACACACACACATACATTCTGTGTCACACTCACACATGCCAGTGTATACATCACAGCTGTACATACTGTACCAACATGGTGTACTTTCCTTGTTCTCAGTGTGTGTCTGAACATTTTTTGGTTTTCATGCACGTAATAACACCCCTGAGGTGTCGTTATGTTGTTTTGGAAGCAGTTCGGAGAACAAAACACTCATTATAAGCAACATTCATAATTTGAAACTGCAGCGCAGTAAAACTGGAGTATACTTTTATTTGAATAATGACTGGACCAGGCTGCAGTATGCAAAGAGATCCGACACTGTGTCCTAGATGCAGCCGCTAACAAAGACGAACAAAGAGGAAGGCACTGAACTCGACACACCTGCCGCAGGTGTCGACGGTTTTAGTCTGCAGCTTAGTGAAAGCAGTGTGCTCACATTTGTCCTCAGTTTGCAACAGAGACGCACGAACAGATGGAACAATTCACCTGAACTGTCGCTCAGAGTTACCTGATACAGAAGCTGTGTCACATCCAAAACCTTCCTCGGTGTGAAGGTCACACGCACACACACACACGCACACACACACACACACACACACGCACACTCTTAGTTGGGTCACTTTTTGAAGAAATTGCATAGACTTCCTGCAGACTTGCTCTAACCAAACCACGACTTGCCTCACTCTAACCCCAACTCAAACCCAAAAATCAGCTGTTTTCCAGCTGGGTCACAGCTTTTGACCCCAGTTAAACCAGTTGTCCCCAGTTACTGGTCTCACGTCTGAAATGTGAAAAAGGAAAATGGAGACTGAGTCACACCCACACACACTCCAGGATGCTAAAAAGGGCCCCCCGTGGTTGCATAACAGCAGGATATCAGATATGAGGCCTGCCGTTGGCGTCGGCACCATAACTCTGATGACCCCAACAAGCAAAGTAATAAAAGTTCATTCGTCAGATCCATGAATCAGTACAAGTGGAGCGTTGGCGTCTTGCTCGAGTGTGTTCTGATATATTCATTGGAAATTGCGACATAACAGGCAGTTAGGTTGTAGCCCGGAGCTCAGGCGATGCTGCAGCACTGCGGACAGCTTCTCACGCGTCATCTGATGTTCTGTCTGAAGGTGAAAAGCTGCTTCAAACCTGCACTGACGTGATGTCATGGATGTTTGCAGTTTTCCCACCAATACACCAATATAAAACAGAAGCTTGCAAAAATGAAAATCGTGCACAAGCGGAAACTGAGAATGAGGATTAATAGAATCTGTCTTAGTGTTGGCTGAGGACGCCTCTGTGTGTGAGGAGGACTCACTTGTCTGATTTGAGTTCTCTCAGCTGGTTTGGGATTGAACCGCTGACCTCCTGTGTCTGTCTGCAGGAGCTGGCTCATGGTTTGGGAGAGCTGCTGAGCTACGAGGGAAATGTGGAGGAAGACTTCTACCTCACCTTTCAGGTAAAAAACACGCTGAAAACTCGGCTCGGAGCTTCATCATGCAGGGATTACTGGAGTTTAGCTACAAGGAAAGCTTCTTTGTTAGTTTTCAATGCATGAAAGTACAAAAATGACTTGGTTTAGCGTTAGCAGTGTGCTTGACGAGCTGTTTAACTTGCTTACTTGTCAGGGTTTTATTTTAAGTTTATCACCACTGTTGTTAACGATGTGAGAAAGATCTGAGCTCATATGAAACTCTTCAAGGCCGCCGTGATGAGAGTGTCAGAGCAGGTCTGACGTGCTGACAGACAGCCGTGAGTGCCGTCACTGAGGTGTGATTTTAATAAAGACCAGAGGGGGGTCTGGATCAGCCCGCTGATGTCACACAGCAGAACCAGGTTTTGGACGAGGTATCAAAATTTAACACTTTTAGTATCAAAACTGTCAAATACTTAAAGCTGGCATTAAAAGTTCAGTCAGATTCATGATCTTTAAAGCTTTAGTAGAAAAACATGTTTATAATTCTCGGATGAATGTGTGAAAAAGAGACCCAGCATCAGTATTTTATGTTGTGGACGATGGACGACCAAAGATCGTTAACATGCATCGCTTTGCATCTTTATTCTTTCACCTAAATGGAGCCTCAAACTGAAATCAAGCCATTTTGATTTGGTTTGATGGGGACATGACATTTCCTGCAGGCTGAGCTCACAGCAAGAAGTGCCCCAAAAATGATCAACTTCCTGGTTAGATATCCGTCCTGGTTATCAGCTGCAGATTGGTGCAGGAATGCGCACCAACTGCTCACCTTTAGCTGCGAAACATGTCGCTTTCTTCCTGCAAGTAAATACTCATGATGATTATCTCTGTGTTCTGTTATCAGTGAAGTATTTTCCCACAAACTGAAGTAGAAATATATGAATGCATTTACTGTCAGCAACACAAAAAGTGACAAAGGCTGCTTCATTTTGATCCACTCATCGTTTCAGACGGCGCCAAGCTGCTCATGCTGACGCGATATCTCAGCCACTGAGCGCAGAAACCAGATTTAATGGAATCCTTTATGGTGCAGCCGGGCCTCAGTGTGAAGCCGTAACATATGTGAGAGGAGACATTATGTAAAAGCCTGCGTGGAGGTGTTATTTGAACCGGCAGTGGGGGCCGGCTGAGCGGCAGGTCACAGTCGCAACCACTGCGGGACGGTTGAACCCGCCGACCTGCAGCACTCTGGATCTTTCTGGACTTTCTATCGCTCTCACTCACCGTGACTCCACATCTTTTTCTCTATGTTTGGACATCAGTGTGTGTCCCTTCACTGTATTTATACCCATCTACTCCCCACACAAATATAAGTTTGTGCTGCTGTCCTTGCATGAGCCCTCAGTGATATAATTTATTCCCTATAGCCGCTCACCATAACCTCAACTTAATTCTAACTGTAAACCCAAAGTTTATTTCTGGGCCACATGCGAAACGTCGCTGACTCAGAGTCTCCTCGCTCATAGCTGTTCAACATTTTGGGAAACATGCTCATTCTCCGTTTTAGTAAGAGTGAGATGAGAGGAACAAACATACCTTTGTGCTAAAAATGAAGCTCGAGCATCTAAAGCTCAAACGATTTCATCCTCCATTCAGAACACCACACCCAGGTCAAAGTATTATACTTCAATAGTACGTTTTGTGCTCTTTTTGTCGCCTACGAGGAACACTGTACACTCAAGTAGTCCTGGAGTACCACTTGAGTAATACTTGAGTATACTTGAAATGTAAATAGTCGCCAAGTTGGCAAGTACACTAGTGAAAATCATCAAAACACACCTGCAGTACAATTGTATTACATCACTAATGTGTTGAAAATATACTTAAAATGAAGTGAAATTAAAGTACATTTTAATTAAGCATGCTAATAGTACTAATAACTACTTTGAAATACCACTTTAAGTACTGCAGGATTAGTATATTGATTTTAATACAGAACTTCATGACTTGTCATCTACACAAACAGTAAACGTGTACTTGTGAGGCCAAGCCTACATTTCATCCATTTCCAGTGTAAAAACAGCAGGTTGTTACTTGCTGGGCTTTTTCTTAGACTGTGATCACACTTTTAATCGCTCAGATTAGCGAGTTTGACTCTGAAGTATTTACTGTGTAAACTGCTGTAGTTGAATTCCAGCTCCCTGAACAGCCCCCTGTGAACGAGACCTTACTCAAACCTGCATTCACTGATGTTTTTGGGAAATTCTGTGGTGATGCAACATAACACAGCGTCTGATGTATTATCACCCCATAAGATAATATGGAGAGCAGATGGACGTGAACACGTCGAGGAGACACGGCGGCACTTGTTTGAGTCGTCTGTCCACCAGATGACAGGAAATCAATATTCATTCTCCTTTTCTCCAACAAATATGTGGCTCTTCAGCAAACGGTGACATTATACTGTTTGTGTGTTGCAGGTTTTCCAGGAGGAAATGGGCATGGTCAAGTCCTACAACCTGAAGCCTGGAGGAGACAAAATCCCTGTCACCAAGCAGAACAGGAAGGGTGAGTCCACACGGAGTCACAGCAGAGAGCACGTCGGTGCATTTCAGCAGTCGCAGGTCGTTACAGACGGATTAACAGCAGCATGCGGGTTCACGCAGCTGTTCAGGAGGTCAGTGTGTCACGTCGTCTCCCTCAAAAAGTCAGTCCAACGGTGGAAAACACGTCATGAGGAAAGGTCGAGTCTGTAGCCTGAAGAGAGACGGGTGGAGTGAACCAGAGGTGGAGAACGAGGCCACAAGAGAGGAAACCCTCCTTCTAGAGAGAGAGGCACGGCAGTCATGTAGAGCCGCTTCAGTTTTAAACCGTCCGACACGGAGAAAACTTCCGCTTCGTGTGCTGATACCAAACGGTGGAAACACAAACGACCTGTTCAATCGTTTCAAACAGGTGCACGTCCATGAATACAAATGAGCAACCCGGGCCAAAATGAGTACAGGTGAGGTCAGCAGCAGCTGCACAGGTGTCACTGCAGGTATCGTTTACTGCTGCTACAACAGGAGAAGCCAGAGGTGCAGAGGACGCAGTGTCCGTCAGAGAGAGACGCTTCAGAGACGCTGTGTGGGTCAAACTCTGGACTCTAGCTTTACGAAGAGCTCAGCAGCAACCAGTAGCTTATTGGTCCAGACCAGAAGTTCCAGGATCACTCACATACCAGTAAAACCAGCAAAACCAGCAGCAAACAGCCAAGCACGTTCACTCGTGAGGAGGTGTGGTCGCAGAGGTGTGGTGGTGGTGTGGAAAGAGGTTTTAGCATAAGAACATGATCTTCTGGAAGGTGCGACCCGCCCTCTCCTTCCTGCTGCAGATAGTGTCGTATTTACATTGGAAACAGTTCAGTGTGTTTGACGAACAGTTTTGTGCAGCACGCATCAGCTGAACTGCTGAAAGCCTCTCTGCTGTTTAACGAACAGAGAGCTGGCTCAGCTCGAAGGCTCCTTTGTTCTGTTTAAGAGGACGAAGGCGAGCTGAGAACTGTGTTATTAAAGCTGATTTTCCATCCAGCGGCTCCCGTTGGCGTGCAGGTCCGGCGCTCTGCCAGTGTCCCTCTGTGTGTTAAATGGAAGCCTGGAGGGTGAACGTTTGTGTAATGGGCGTATTTCAAATCACACCTTTGTGTTGGTCGTCTCTCCACAGAGTACGTCCAGCTCTACGTCGACTTCCTGCTCAACAAATCCATTTCTAAACAGTTTGCTGCCTTCTACCACGGCTTCCACAGCGTGTGCGCCTCTGATGCGCTCATGGTGAGTCCACAGCGTGCGTGTGTGTGTGCGTGTGTGTGTGTGTGTGCGTGTGTGCGCGTGTGTGTGTGTGTGTGTGTGCGTGTGTGCGTGTGTGTGTGTGTGTGTGTGTGTGTGTGCGTGTGTGTGTGTGTGCGCGTGTGTGTGTGTGTGCGTGTGTGTGTGTGTGTGTGTGTGTGCGTGTGTGCGTGTGTGTGTGTGTGTGTGTGTGTGCGCGTGTGTGTGTGCGTGTGTGTGCGTGTGTGTGTGCGTGCGTGTGTGTGTGTGTGTGCGTGCATGTGTGCGCGTGTGTGTGTGTGTGTTGGAAACAGTCGAGACTCGCTTGTTGGTTGCACAAACATTACATGCAAACGTTCCATTAGTCATTCGCTCCAGTTTGAAGAGGCTTTTCCAAGACGTCCTGCTGAAGGTTTACTTCAGAAAGTTGTGTTGATATTTAAAAATGATCAGTTTTAGAAACAATGTGAAATCTGGGAACCTGGCCTCGTCCAACATTTACCTTTATGCTCGTATTAAACACCGGCAGAAAGCTCAGATTCTCGCCAATCGACCATTTGAAGCAGCAGACAGACATCGCTAATTGAAATATTACACAAGATGAGAAATGTAGTAAATATTAGTGTTGATGGCCAAAATGTAGGTTTCATGAATACAGATATGAATATTTACGTAGAAAAATCTTAGAAATGTCCTTTTTTCTGGGGAACTCTTTCACACACCATTAGAGAAAACATGAAAATGTTCATTTTCCGTGGTTTTGTTAGCAGTTTTTTTTCTGACCTCTGACATCCCGAAGGAGATTTTTAACCTTCTGATTCACAGACATTCACTCGTTCACCTGCTCTCATCAGTGCAGTCGTTTTGATTTCAGGTGTCGCTGCAGGTGTGACGCAGCAGACTGAGTAAGTTTAAACTCCCTGGAACAACATTATCACTTCCTGTTCAGCAGCAGTGAAGAAAAAGCTTGCTCGCGTCGATTCTCTGGGTTTTAACTGGAGGTTACAGATGAGAGCAGAAACACGATTTGGTGATTTGAACTGTTGAACTTTTCCTTCTTCATCACAGATGAAGACATTTGGCCCAGAATGAGAATCAAGCAGAACGTTCTGTTTGTCTTCCTCAGCCAAATGTTAGCTCTCCCTGATAAAGATCTGCTGACTCTCATCTGACCATGTTTTTGTTTGTTAAACTCTGGAGACCCTGAACAGGGTCAGGGGCCCCTGAAGGACCCAAATATACACAGGAGACGAATCCACAACATGCAGCCGACCTGCAGGTATCACGGTCCGCCTTCCAAAAGCTCGCCGGGCGTCTGCTCCTTTGGTTTGACTTTTGTTGTACTTTTTACTTGCAAATGATTGAGTGTTGTAGCACGATGAGGGTTTGTGTTCAGGCTCTGACCTTTTGCTCCTGACCCTCACAGTTCAGGGGTCACAGTCAAGGTCACAGCGGACCTTGTGTGCGAGCTTCTGTGTAAATTCTTATTGCAGAGTTTTGTTGGGAGTCGCAGCGTCAGCAGAGCGAACACACTGACATAACATGGTGTGACAGACGCAGATAAGACGGACAGACGGACGGTTATCAGCTGAGAGGCTGAATGTGGGTCAGAGACGGGACAGATTGATCCTAAAAGTGAAGACTGAACAGCGAGGACAAGCCTCAGCTGTGCGCAGTAACTGCCTGCTGACCTTGGTGCAGGCGGATATTTATATCGTGTTGTCATTTGAAGCTCATCTCTTCAAAGACAGTGTCCCCTTATTTCTGATTTCATTTCCCTTTTCACAGCTTTGCTTGTTTTTTCCTCACCTCATTTCCTGACTAGACCAAACGTTTAAGTCCCTTCTGCTGTCCCCTGGAGGTAATATGAGGATTCAGCACTCGAATCAGACGAGAGAAGACAGACAAGACAAATCGAGCTTTTTAAGATGTCGTGAAAAATGAGAGCCGATCCTTTAATATGCTCAATAAATGAAATCAGAGTTAAAGCAAAGCTGCACAAGTGGCCATTTTAGCCCGTGAGCGCTGCCAGAGGGAAGCACACGGAGCGTCCACGGAGCAGGTCATCCTCTGGGGACCATGAATGCATCATTTCATGATGAGCTGTAGATTTTTTGGGATGTTCGGAGGAAGTGGAAAGTCTGTCTTGATGGTGTCAGAAGATGAAAGTTCAGGAAGTCACCACAATCTTCAGTCTCAGCTATACAGCAGTTATCAAGAGACATCAAGGCCAAGGAGTTGGACATACAGATGGACATCATTGTCCTCATGAATGCAGCAGTAAAAGATTTCATGCCTCTCTTCTAACCTCCCCTTCACACTCCCACACTGATCGGAGGTTTCACACGTTTAGACAAAACCTAAAGTAAGAGCATGTGACTCAGACACAGTGCTTTGAAAATGTCGAAACCTTTGCATTCAGAGGACAGAGGACACACAAAAAGGACGAGTGAAACGTGTGTAAGAGCTGCAGGACGACTGAAAACACACCTGTCTCAGACTCTGTCACTTTGACCCCATTAAAAAGAAGCAGTGATCCTTCAGTCACGTCCTCATCGCCTGACGTGTCAGGATGTGACGAGGCAGGCCTGTGGTTAACGTGTGTGTGGGGGGGGGGGGGGGGATTTTCGGGTATTAGATCATTGCAAAGTCAAGGTCAAACTCAGCATGACGACGTCTCGCTGCTGTTCCAAGAACTTTTTTTGAGTTTTCAGAGTGTCAGAGCTGAACTGCTGTGCACATATTTTATTTCTATGATCTGTGTATTTGACAATCATTATTCATGCTTTAAAACTGTTGTTTTGGCGTTTGTGAACTACGTGACTGACCTGCGGAGGTCAGACATTGAGCTGTAACTCGTCATATAATCTCACTTTCACATGGTCGAGAATAATCCTGGATGTTGCCAGTTTCACTTGCTTCCTGTCGTCAGCTGCGGTGACGCTGCAGAGCTTCCTGTTCCTCCTCCTGATTTACTGGCGCCGTTGCTCTTACACGATGATGTTACACCACTCGAGCAGCGGAAGCCATGGTTGCGTTAGCCGTTGTTGTGTTTTAGTGGAAATTCTGCTGAAAGGCTGATGTTGCGTCCATCCAGCTGTTCATGAAATGCTTCTTCGTGGTCGCTGCGTAGTTATAGTCCTTCAGATTTTCATGAAATCAAACGCTCTATTGAGGTCTGCGTGAGGGATTAAAGTAAATTATACGTCTGTAATTATTTGTTATTTTGATTGTTCAGAAAGTGTAAAAAGCGGCTGACCTCGTTTTTGCTTTGCTTGTGAAGCATTTTTACTTTTTTTCTGTGACGACACGTTCAAGGCTTGTGAGACGTTTGAGTTCTTGTTCATCATGAAAATCAAAATAAAAACTCCAAAAAACTCAGAAAGTCATTTGGAGTTCAGGTGTTTGCTGCATCACCATCCTCTCGGTGGTGTGTATTCATTGTTTTTTCTCGTGTTGTGCAGTTGCTGCGGCCGGAGGAGGTGGAGATGTTGGTGTGCGGGAGTCCGGAGCTCGACATGAGCGCTCTGCAGAAAGCTGCTCAGTATGAAGGATACGGCAAGACAGACACCACCGTACGGTGAGACGCCAGCACTTCCTGTTCAGCTGAGCACACTCCCTGCCCGTACAGTGATGCAAACCACCTCTCATTTCCTTCTAATAGGCTCTGATTCACTCGTGTGGCACCTTTATCTGATGTTTCTACTGAACAGCCTGAGTCAGACGAAGGCAGTCTGCTTATTATTAATAGCACATGTTATTTTAATCAGAATATGCACAAAGTTTCAGCGCTGCTCAGCTCTCCTGACCGGACATCACAATCAAGGCTCATTTGTTTCATCTCAGCCACAGTTTGTTTGTCACACACACACACACACGCAGACACACACACACACACACACACACACACACACACACACACACAGATGT